>NC_043009.1:50293672-50298672 GCF_006345805.1 Octopus sinensis | reverse complement strand
ACATTGCCGTAGAAACATTGCCAGATCAGACTGGGCCTGGTGCAGCCTTCTGGCTTCCCAGACCCCAGTTGAACTGTCCAACCCATGCTAGCATGGAAAGCGGACGCTAAATGATGATGATGATGATGATGATATATATATTTATATATATATATACATCTTACATATACTATGCTTCATTTCATCTCCCATGTTTGAAGCATTTTCTTTTTCCTTCTCACTTTCTGGTCATTTTCAATACAATGTCATTATGAGATTTGTTTGTGGATTCTTGTCTTTCTTACAGTTTTTCTCTCTTAGCATTTTCGTTTTTCTTAATCTTATCACATCTCTCATTAATTCTTCTGATGAAGTGTTTATGCCTCAAACGTCAAGACATTTCTGTTTCTATTTCCCTGAGCTTGAAACTATTAACTAAAACTTTCGTTATATATCATCTTTGATGTTGTTTTCGAGGTTATATCCATCTAACTGTCATATATACACACGTGTGTGTGTGTGTGTGTTGTGTGTGTGTGTGTGTGTGTGTGTGTGTATGTGTGTGTGTGTGTGTGTGTGTGCGTGTGTGTGTGTGCGTGTGTGCTTACTCTTTGAATATGAAATCATTTCATTGAGTTGTTTGAAGCAACTTCTATCTTCGGTGTGTGTGTGTCTGTGTATGTGTGCGCATATGTGTATCTAAAGATTGTTGTACATGTATTAGATGTATATTGATAGAACTGTTGTTAAGGAGGCTGATGTCCTATCATATATAAGTATATATGGTTTGAAGTTTATCAGCCCTATTACTTGGTATATTATTAGCCTTAATTTTTGCCTATTTACTGTTATGATCGATCTATCAGCCTTGTTTGAAATTTGTTTTAAAAGAATGTTATAGCAATATTTTGATTCAACAGATCATTCTGAATGTTTAGCTTTGCAGACCGCTATAACCCATTCAGATATTAAGTGGATTAAGGAATTTTGCTTCAAATAGTAGCACAGCTCCAGAATTGAATACCTGAAGCTCAAAATCAAAACTCCTGCTACTGATGATAATGATGGTGATGACGTTGTAATCTCATTACACATCAAAGGTGGTTTGTTTTTAGAGGGAATAGTATCATGGGAAATTATCCAATTTAGATCAATTGAAAATAATTTCAACATGAAATGTATATTTCTAAAAAAGAAAAAAGGAAAGTGAAAGAAACTAGACCCACCCACTCACTTATGTACACATGTTCTTACCCTCACCGTTGTCTGTTTTTATCATCCACACACAAACACAGACACATTAATCCACATTCACATTCACAACCCTCCTAAGCATTCTCACCCCACACTCATCCAAATGTACCATATTTAGTCATATTCACACATACATGCACACACACATCCACACTCACACAAACACATGCAAATATTCACTCATACATATTGATAATAATAAATATCAAAACAAATCAAGTCTCTATTTGTAGATAAATAATATTAGAATCAGTGAATAATTGACAATGAATAGAAATAAATGAGTGATGTTTATAATACAAAACCATTAATAACTTGGGATTATGTGTACTCTGGAAAATTTAATCAACATTTTAGGATGTGGTCCACTACTCTCTCTTTGCCCTCTGTGTATGTATGTGTCCATGTCCACACATGTTCATGTACATTTGCATGTGGTGTATGTAAATATAATGTTAGTCTATGCTTTCTGTGTGCATTCACACACATGAGCATACACAAAATTTAAACGCTTTGTACAGGCATACACACATAAACACACAAGCACTCACACATTCATGCACTCTGACATTCAACCATTTGTGTGTGTCAGTGCTGTATGTAAATAAACTCATTCACTCACACTATTATCCACATATGTATGTGCATATCACATTATGTAATCAAGCTGTGTGTTTGGTAAATTTGTCAATATAATAAACTGAAATCTGAAGACATAAACCAGACATGTCAAATGCTTTTCCATCTGTACTTTTGATGTATTTCTTCTAGTTTCTGGTTACAATAGCAATCATACCACTCTCACTTACACCTTGTCATCCACTGCTCTACTAATATACTATTCTTTTCTTGATTTTTCTGTTTGCATATGTAATAACTGTTTGTTGCCTCTGTTGATATTTTAAGCAAATAAATTTTGAAACTGATAAACTCATATCATTTTAAATTTTTTCTTCTTCCCTCTCGCTTCGTGAATATTTATATTCTATGAATATCTAATCTGATATTTTTCGTTTGTATCTTATTCAGATTTGTAGTTGCATTATCCATTTCATCATTTAAATTCTACTTAGCTCTAACTGTCATGCCCCACTGGTTTGCAACTGCTGTTTGGAAATATTACCAGTTTACTATATCATGTTTTCAGATTTTATGTGTAGATATTACGTCTTCTGAAACTAGTATCTTCCTTGATGTTTTTATTTGATTTTTAATTTTATTTCATTTTGTTCAATCAATAAACATTGCCAAAAAATGTTTCCCAGCCAAAGTTTGGTATAATACTTATATCTCTTATCTGTAACTGATACACTTGAGTTTGAAAGCTTTTCTCTTTTTTTAATATACTCTCAAAAAATAATTTCATTTCTTACTATTTTTGCTCTTCTTTGCAAAAAATTAATTTCTTTTACATCCAGATTGATTTCTTTTGGTACATTTTGGTACTTGTTTTAGTATCATCATGCATATGTTTAACAAAGTCAAAACATGCCTGTTTTGTATATTTATTTTCATGGAATTTAAAACTGAATTTTTTTTGTTTTATTTTTATTGTAAATTAAATTTGCAACTAGAGAAATTTGTGACTGCTTGAATTAAGTGCTTGTTTTGTACTATAGGCCATAGTTCTGGGTTAGTTGGGTAATTTTATGACACTTAACAGCTATTTTATTAATGGATACCCTAGAGGTGAATTAACAGCCAAGCTAATTTTGTTGAATCTGTTATTTATTCACACCTAGTATGTTCTAAAAGTCTCATTATGTTCATATAATTGTTACTCTAGTTGTTTTATAACTACATTCTCTGTAACTATGTGACACCACTCGATTAACATAGTTTTACATTTTAACACCTCAAAATGCTTTGGAACATATCACACTAAACTTGATAAAAAGCACATCTTGTGTGTCGAGAATAATGGTTTGCTTACAATAGAATTGATAAAAAGTTTTGATAAATTTATGTGTAAATATGTTAACTATAATGGGTTGAATTCCATTACTGGTATAGCCCCAGGCCACCCAATACTGGCAGACAGAAACTGTTTGAAGCTACACACACATACACATATACATATATATACGATGGTGTGTGTTTGTGTATAATATGTGTTTGTCTCCCCACCATGTGACGACTGATGTAAGTTTATGTTCTCATAACTTGATGGACCAGCAAAAAGAGAATGGTAGAAAAAGTACCAGACTTGAAATAAGTATTGGGGTAAATTTGATTTTGACTAAAACCTTCAAGAAGGTGCCCCAGCATGGCTGCCGTCCAGTGACTAAAAAAAGTAAATGAATAAAAGAAAAAATGTGTCAAAATAATGTTTCATGATAGATCTCTAATATACTGGAAATAGCTCATAAAATTTCAAGATTTTAGGTCACTGTATAATATTAAAATAAATATCATTTGAGAAGCTCATGAATAACAATTTGCATATTGAGCTATTTCATTAGTTATCTGCATTTGTACATGCTTTTGACAATAAGCATTTTTATTGGTCAGACAGATATCTTCTGTTTGGCCCACTGAACTATTGACAGTCCTTAATTTTCCATGTGGATTTTTGATAATGTTTCAGTTTTTAAGGTTATGGTTTAGTTGTTGAGAAGAACTATCTTGGTACTTGATACATTGCTAGAGAGAACATGTCCTTAAAAAGTAGTACATTACAGCTTGCAATGAACAGTATGTATATGTATGCTTTTGCAATTTTGGGGGTTGAAAATTAACATTTGTTGATGTTCTCTCATAAATACCACCTAAATTTAACTAATAGCAATACTAAGTTGTAATTTGTAGATAAAAGATTCTTTTGCTGTAGCATGTAATTATTCTTCTTATTTGGCATATTCAACTTAAAATGATAGTTTCAGCAATAGAGTCTTTATATGACAGAAAAGTTCATGAGTTTGGATAAGTTCATATGCCATGGAGAGAAGAAGAATACTATGTTTTAGAATTGATGCTTTATCCAAGAGAAAATAAATTTTAGATCATATTTTTTAATCTTGGCTTTCATGTTTGTAACTCATGTAGATATAATGCAGAAGTCGAAACATTGATTGTGTATCTGTTTAAGAAATTTGTTTTTGTCTAAATGGATGCAATAGATTAGTTGATATGTTTGGTTCACACGGAGAATCTGACAGACTTGTTTATCTTTTAAGTAACTGCTACAGAATTTGAATAATAGTTAAGGATATGCTCACTAATTAGAAGATTTAAATAGTTTATGGACATCTGGCAAAAGAGTGGGTAGCAATAACTAAAGTTACTTAAATCTTGGAATTACGACTTCCCATATGGTAGAGTGGGTGTATAGTGAGACAATAAAGGCTATAGAATCAAGTTGTAGAACTACATTTGTTTCAAACTCTGATATTGGAAGTCATAAAAACTGAAATGAAATAGTAGAAATAAAATGACTATAAAACTTTTTGAGAGCGTAGTATGAACCTGCCTTATCTAGGTAAAGGTTTTATGTTAATGGAGAATGAGGCAGCCAAACTGTCTTGTCAGGATGAAGTGGAAAGATGAAGAAAAAAAAATCACAAACATAGTAAAAACATTGTCGAGGATGATACAATCTGTTGCCAATAGAAACCAAATAGCCCGTGCCTTGATGATGGAGATTTAAACAGATCTTGTTTCTGTAATTTTTTCCTGTACTATTTGTTATCATTGATATTTGCCATCTACTTCAGTTATCACTTATAGGCAGCTGTAATCTGATAATTTAAATAAAGCTATACTAATCT
>NC_043009.1:50278672-50288672 GCF_006345805.1 Octopus sinensis | reverse complement strand
AACAGATAATTTATCTTCACTGCAGAGAAATGCAGTGTCCTAGCATGAAAGAAGAAATGGTAAATATATGCTCTTCACAGTTACATTTCATGAGAAGATTCTGGAAAAGGGTGTTTAGAGATTAGTAGCAACTTCACTATCATCACATATCTCATCCTTAACCCATATATGCCTATAAAAAAGTGAAGTCTTAAAATTTCACTGTATTTAGATTAAATTTTATGGTAAGCTTTCACAATTTTGGAAGAGAAGGACAGTATGCAACTGTTAGCTATGGGTGTCGACTACCTACTGAACATTTTGTATGCTCGATCAAATGCTTCTCGGTGAGTTCATGTCTAAACAAATTGGAGCAGGTTTTGTATTGCAAAAACGCAACCAACACATCCTTTAACATCAATTGTAAAACTTTGAAATCTATTAAGCTTTACATTTGCAATAAACCTTGCCAACTTTATACTTCAGAATCATATGAGAACTGTAATTGCTCATTAGACTCTACAAATTAGTCTCTGCATGCAAACATAAGGTGTTCAGAAATATTTTAAACCCCTCATCAAGTGGCCTCTTCCTGCCAGTACTTCTGTATTTCCTCCTTTGAACTTTGCTATAAAGAACCTACTAATTAAAACTTCTGCTCTCTCTCTCTCTCTCTTTTATCTGTATAGAATTTTTTTTATATGGTTGTATCAGCGATATACTGGAGTTCATTCATTCAAGAAGTTATACCCTCTCCTTTATATAAATAAATTTCCCCAGCCCAAAGAAATCAATTTCCATATATCTTTGGTTCTTGTTGTTCAGTCTTAAATCACTCTTATTTGAGGTGATCTATGATCAGACATTCCAGCTGCAACCATCCCGTTCTTTTTCTCACCTAGGAACAGTGTTCAACAGGCTACCTTATCTAGTGCCACCTCTCTGGTAGGATGCTATTTGATATTTCTAGCAGGTGAAGCAACCATGTAGAGACTATCATATTGGCTTGACGTATCTTTGGTTTATATACTTGGCATTATGTTAAAATGTGTTGTGTGGTGTGATCTGGGCTGTATATAAAAACAAACTTAGTTTGTTGTTTCGGTTTCATTTTATTCAATTATCCTATGATCTTTGGTTTTGACAAGCTGAATAGAAAATCATGGCATTAATATTTTTATCCCCTCTAATGTGTTTATTCACAAATGAACTTGTATGTGCTTGTAGGGATCAGAGCAGCATCTTATGTCATTGACAAATTAAAAAAAAATAATAATAAAATAAACAAAACAAAAAAAAATGAAAAAAAAAAAAAAAAATAAAGACATAGTTTCAAACATAAAGTTTCCTCAAGTAACATATATGCCTATGCTATCCATGAACTTTTTAGACATTGAGCTACACCAGCAGTGTAATTTGATACAAAATCTAGCATAATCATGTGTTTGGTTTCTCTCTCCCTGACATCAATGAAATAATGTGTTTCCTCTTCCAAAATCAATATATTGAGCTACTTATAACCAATTGATTGGCAGTGTTAGGCTCTTAATATAAATGTGGAGCACTTGCGTTTGTGCTCATAAAATCAATCATTTGTTTAAATGACATTTTATGTTTCATAACAAGATTTCTTCAATATGTTCACTTGACAAAAGCCTTTTATTATATCCATGGTATTTTGGGTTCAGGGCAAATCTACATTTTATAGTTTGCTTTTAAATGTTAGCAGTGATCACTTGGAATAATAGATAGTATAAAATCTCAGTATATCTTCAAAACTAGGTTCTTTGACATATACACTATAGGAATTGCAGTAAAAAGACTTTTCACTTTTAAATCCAACTTAGTGCATACCAACTTGTACCAGTATTAGCTTTGTGGGCTTAATATGATCTTAATTGTGCGCGCGCGTGTGTGTATGTGCATGTGTATGCTATAAATATATATATATATATATATATATATATATATGTATGTATGTATGTATATATGTAGATATATATATGAATGTATTTGTACATGTGTAGTAAGATGTATAGTTCACCAAGAAAATAAGTAGATATGCTATAAGAACACACTGCTTTTGCTTGTACTACAAGAAATAGCAGTTAAATGTCCATCAGTAAATATATCAGTAATTATTCCAGTGTTATTCTTAACTAACTTTTAGCATAATATTGTTATTTAAAATCTATATATATATATATATATATATATGTGTGTTTGCATATATGTATCACTATATGTATTAAGGTGGCTGTGTGGTTAAATTTCATTTAGCTACCATATGGTTTTGGGTTAAGTCCTATTGTGCATCTCCCTAGAGAAGTGTCTTCTTTTGTATGGATTTGTTCAACAGGAATTGAAAGAAGCTTGTGATATATATGAGTGTATATATGTGTGTGTGTGCTGTTAGAGTGTTCAAATCCCTTGCCTTGTAAATTCCATGTTGGTTGTGCACAAATGTCACTGTTATACAAGTGGTGTTATTCATTTGTTACCTTCTGCGAAATCATGGCTAACCATTGTACTACTGACTGTGTACAATGGTCACTTCTACCTTTCTCACCAGGTCTTTCTTTTATTTCCATTCTGCCAAATTCTTCACTGAAGAAAGGATCTGTCTGAAACACTGGATTTTCCACTTTTCATAGTAGTTTTGCTGTATGCGTTTTGTCAATTATTTTCTTCGTAATACAAGACTTAACAATACAGATTTTTTTCTTGCAACAAGCTAATAAACATGTTCTCTACTAAAAAGTATAGTAACCCTTTAGTTTAATGTTAAATTATTTTTATATATGACTTGATAGAACAATAGACATAAATGCATGTATATGTGTGTATGTGTGTGTATATATATATATATATATATATATATATACACACATACACACATATATAAATATGTATACATACACTCACATGTAATATATATATATATGTATACATATTTATATATGTGTGTATGTGTGTATATATATATATATATATATATATACACACATACACACATATATAAATATGTATACATACACTCACATGTAATATATATATATATTTTTGTATATGCACATACATCTGTATATATATTCATATCATATTCTAAATCTAGCTGCATTAAATCTTTTGTCTTTTGAATTAGATATCTGTAAACTGGAATTGAAAATATTTTTCATTTCTTTCATTGGAATATTCTTACAAACTCTAGAATCTCTTACTTAAATATTACATAATGTATAAATGTAATAAAACTGAGTTTGTTTTTTGTTTTTTTAATACTGTCGCCTTGGCTAATCTGCCCCCCCCCCCAAAAAAAAAAAACCAAAGAAACACCTTTCTCTTTGTGAAAATGCCTAAGCTACTTTTAATATCAAGAAAATTCATCTCCATCTTTTCTTTGCTTTTTTCTTCTCCTTCATATACAAAAAAATAAAATAAAATTCCTCAGTGTTGTGAAAATTTATTAAATTTTGTCTCACCACTTCTATAGCTGCCATTAAAACCATTGCCTCTACTCCCACAGCTGTTATTATTATTATCATTATTACTATTATTATTATTATTAATATTGTTATTATTATTATTATTATTATTATTATTATTATTATTATTATTATTATTATCATTATCATTATTATTATTATTATTATTATTATTATTATTATTATTATTACTTTGCTAAATGTACCAAAGGATGTAATTAAAGTTGACATTAAAAAAAAAAAATCTCTATCTATCAAAGTTTTCTTCTTTCTTCGATAAGCTTCATAATGTTTTCAATTTTGATGTTATTTTTAGTTTGGCGATACCCCGACCAAAGTCTTTTTATCTCAAAATTGGCTTCTGTAGAATCTATTTCTTGCTTTTTTCCTGTTTACACTTGCATCGAAGCAATGAATTTGAAATGAATTTTTGTTTCGTCACCCTCAGGGTTACATGTCTATGGGCCCACCTCTTCACTCTTCACTGCCTTCAGTTAATGAGAAATACGAAAATAGAGAAAGTATTATATTGCTTCCTAACAAATATTGTATGATTTTTCTCTATTTGTGATCGATATCAGTGACCGTGACATTGCGAACAATTGTTAAGGGCCACTTGAAATACTTTTTCTGTCAACAAGAGTCTGCAGATAATGTCTGAATTTTTCTAAGAGTACTGTGTATTCTTCTAAATGATTCATTTACTTGCATATAACAAGAGAATTTAAAGTAATTTAGTTTCCATTAATAAAAGGAAAGAATATCATCTTCATTCAAGGATCTGAACAAAGTCAATGTTGACAAAAAAAAAAATTATTATTGTCGTGATTATTTGATGAAAATTCACAGTTTATTTTACTGAGTACGGTGGGAAGTGTCAACCACCCACAGTTAGCAGACTAAGGTGACACTTGTTTACTGATCATGTTTCAAGAACCCTGCAGAGAACTCTTGCAGTTCCAAGCAATGATGATTTTTGCTGAAGTTCTATCCTTACATTTGTCTCAGTCTTTTTGAGCCATGCTTGTAGTTCAGTGCTGATACATCCAAGCACATCAATTTACTATTGGTATCACGTTCACTCTCCTCATTGTCCACAAGATCCGTTATCAGTCCAGTATTAATGCAAAGATCCATTACGAACCAAGTATTGGGGGGCTATTGGTATTGCTTATTCCCCTTCCCCACTGAAACTGTTGTCATTGTGCCTAAATTAGAAACTATGATATTATCATTATTATTATTATTATTATTATTATTATTATTATTATTATTATTAATATTATTATTATTATTATTATTATTGTTATTATTATTAATATTATTATTATTATTATTATGATTATTATTATTAATATTATTGTTATTATTGTTATTACACTATAAGAAGAGTGTGATATGATATGTAATAAGTAAAGAGTGACTCTGTTTATTGAGTTGAAATGTATTTACTACATATCATATTACACTCTTCTTACATTATGCATTTACCTTCCTGAAGAGATATGTAAGTCTTCGTAAATTATTATTATTATTATTATTATTATTATTATTATTATCATTATTATCATTATTATTATTATTATTATTATTATTATTATTATTATTATTATTATTATTATAGTGTGAAGATATGGCTTTTCTTTTCTCTTTGGAACATGATTTATTTGTGCAGTATCAAATGAAAGGATTAGTAGATGCCTGCCTTCAATACCTGGGGAGTAGACAACAAAAATTAAGTTTATTTTTACAAACTTTAAAAATATATTTATTTACAGATGTTACATATTCACTTCAGAAATAGCTACCAAGCATGTATATACCATATGACTGAACACTGCATCAGCAAATAAAAAGAAAAGAAAAGAAAAAGCAGGACAAAATCGAAATGTAAAACTCGATGTATGATAAAGAAAAAAAGATGGGTTACAGTTTAGTGAACAATAGATTAAAATAAAAATATTCCCAACACTCAAACAAGTAATTTCAAAGATAGTAACTATGTAGTTGAACCCTATAATCTCTTTGTACAGTAGTTGTATCAGAGGGAATCTTCCTTTGATACAAACTGAACAAACAGAATTTTTAGGCCTATCTCAGTTCCTATGAAAGCATCACTTTGCCACAGTAGTTAAGGAGAGAGCAAAGAGAATAATTATATACCTTTACTTCTGAAGGGATAGAATTGGAATAAATCTGCCTTCATGTCAAGTAGTACAACAAGCTCTTCAAGACATATCAGAAGAAATCTTTTCAGCTGAAAAATCCGAAGTTGTGGCACTTTCTGCTTTACTTTTAAGCCTATAAAGATTCAGCCAAAACACAAACAAACCTCTGGGTAGAGATTTGTGCCACAGTACATGGGAAAGAACATAGATCCGTGGTTTGTTTGACATTATGGGTTAGTAATTAAAGTAGGGTTAATGAAAAATGGCATATAGCCAGAAAGCAGTCACATGGATTTCCAAGTCCTAAACACCCCAAAGGCCATCAAGCCTTACTGGAATTGTGTCTAGAAGAAGGTATCAAGATAAATTGCCTAAGCTTGATGATACAGCTGGTTACCTTGAAGAAATAATGGTGGAAGGAGTGAGGAGTGGGGAGAGAATTGAAAATAATGAAGATTATCTGAAATAGCAAAATGACCAATAGACCCCAGTTTCTAGAATATTATCAGCCCAAACACTGAAGGTAGCTAGAGAACTCCCTTTATACCCATTAATAGAAACAGATTAGAAAACTTGTGTAATAAGGAAGAAATAATTTACTAGTTGACAACCAATTGGAGAAAACATGAAAGGGAAAAAAAACCCTACATAAAATGGAAGAGGTAACATAAAACAACAAAAATAGATGAGGAGGAACAATTTCTTGAAAACAACCATGGTAATCTAACTTATTCTGCAGGCGGCGAGCTGGCAGAAACGTTAGCACACCGGGCGAAATGCTTAGCGGTATTTCGTCTGCTGCTACATTCTGAGTTCAAATTCCGCCGAGGTCGACTTTGCCTTTCATCCTTTCGGATGTACCTGTTACGAACTGGGGTCGATGTAATCGACTTAATACCTATGTCTGTCCTTGTTTGTTCCCTCTGTGTTTAGCCCCTTGTGGGTAATAAAGAAATAGGTATTCTAACTTAAGTAAGGAAAACAATAAAAAAGGTGTAGAAATAAGGTTGGCTATCCATTGAAAATCAAACAATTAAGGGACAAAATTATTCATGGTACCACAAACTTTTCTAGGGAGGTCAAATACCATAAAAAGCAGTTAGGTTCAAAATATAAGCAACATGTAAAAAAATAGATTATTAGTAAAAATAAAATTAAGCCATTAGTATGAATGTAAAAGAACATAACCCAAAGAAGAGTTTTTCAAAACCATCTTGAAAAATACTTACCGATCCACGTGAAAAATACTTACCGATTGCACCTGTACTCAATTGTAATAGGCAGGGTCATGGAGTATCCAAACTCGTATTTCATTTCAATTTTAATTATTGCACATTTTATTGTATTTCTAAAAATTTATTTCTATGCATATACTTGTAGTGTTAAAATCTTAATGCATCCTTTCATTCATATATTATATAATGTTCTCATCATGTTCACTTAGTGTATCTGTAAACTTGGCTTTCAGATTCCACTTTCCTTTGTAAATCCACAGTGAAAGTTTCACATTTTTGTATTTCTTCAAATGCCTGCAGCTAACTGAAGAAATTGAATTGGCAGAATCATTAGCGTAACAGACAAACTACTTAGTGCATTTCTTCCTGCTTTATGTTCTGAGTTCAAGTCCCACTGAGGTCAACTTTACCTTTCATCCATTTGGGGGTTGATAAAATAAGTATCATTTTAGAACTGGGGTTGATGTAAGTGACTTACCCCACTCCCCAAATTTCAGGCCTTGTGCCTATAGTAGAAAGGATTATTATGAATGATAATGATTGTAATTTAGGTACAAAACCCACAGTTTTGAGAGGTGGGTTTACTCAAGTAGATTAAGTCTAGCACTACACTGGTTCTTCATTACATTGAACCTGTAAGGAAGAAAGGCCAAGTTGACCATGGTAGGATTTGAACTATAATATAAAATGTTGAAGCAAATGCTGGAAGGCAGAAATTGAAATGATAGAAATACACACACACACACACACAGATACAGACAGAATTGTCCAGAAGAATTAATATATCCTTCTGTTGATAAATTTAACCATAGAGTAAGGGGAAAAAAATGCAATGTTGCAGTGTTCTTCCATGCATTTGTCTTCAAATATCAATTCTCTGGGTCAACATTTCTATTTATCTTTTAGAAAACTAACAATTATTGAAAACTAAAAGCAAATATAAAGATTTCCATTGATTTATTGTTAACACTATCCTCGAGTTGATCCCTTGTTTCAATTATTTCTTCAGTTCAGTACAGATAGAAATTTATGAAATTTAATATGTTGGCAGATTTCATTTCTTCGGTTAGGAATGATATCATTTATGTCTGCTAACTCATTTTTCTTTTTGTTCTTAATTTTTCCTTTATTAAATATTTTGAATTTTTTCAAGAAAATAAGGATTTAGATTTCTTCTTGCTATATTTTTTGCTACATTTTAGTAAATCTTTTATTTATGAATTTCTATTAGAAGTTATTTTTATGAGAAGAATTCATTTTTCTTTTTTTCCCCATCATTGTTTGGGCTTCACTGGCTTGAAATCTTAGTCATTTTTGTCTAAAATTAAATATCAACTCTTAAAAGAATTATGTAAATATGGCAGCATTCATGTCAAATGTTTTGTATTTTGGAACTAATATGTTATTTTTTTAAATGTTCTTCCAAGTCCTCAGAGAATTAGTTTGAAGGTCAAGCTAAACTAATAATTTAAGCCTATGAGATTGTACACCAGCAGGATATTAAGTTTAATGACTAAATCACTCAAGGAATTGCTAATCATTATTGTTGATAATATCAACAAAAACTAAGTGTTAATCCTAAATCTTGTATAACCCTTTCAACAATGGAAGATTGAGGAATTTTAAGTGATTCATTTGGTGCTTGCTCATGTTAGAATGAATGCAACTAGTCCCTATATAATAAACAGGTATTACATGGATCAGATATAACCAAATTGTTTACTAAAGGATGTAATGTTTGATAAAGAGATATTTTATTTAAAGGATATAAACTTAATCTTGCTACTAAGAACAAACAGAACAAATATAAAAAATATGAATGGTAAACAGAATGAGTTATGTTTAGGGAAAGAGTAGAATTTTTCCCTTTTTTTTTTAGTGCAAGTTAAATCTATCAAATTTAGTCGTAGTTTCCTTTTAGGTCAGACCTGATCAAGCAGACCTATTACCAAAAGCATTCCAGTTGTGATTGGTCATTTTAAAACAGTACAGTGTGGTTAAAGCAAGTTTTGACAATTGTTTCTGATGGGACAACTTATATCTCTTGTCATTCTTCTCTTCCTAAACACATAAGATACTTGAGTGTTTGGACATTAAAAGTATCAACCATTGTGGTGACAGTAAGAAGTACTCTTTGCAGAATAACACTAATAGAAATGCAAGAAGAAAAAATGGAAATGTAGTACTAGTCTCTTGTCTATTACTTTAGAATTGACTACTACTATTGCTACTGCCAACACTACTTTTGCTATTGCTTTATGTTGTCAGAAGTATCATCTCTATGTTTATGCACTGAATGCGGGGTCATTGTATCTTTTCTTATTTTTCATTTTAATCTGATTTGTTTATTGTTATCAACATAACTGTGTGTGTATATTTGTAGGGTGTGTGTATGTGAGTCTGTGTTGTTTATAAGTATGTGTGCCTGTATGGGTATGTGGTGGTCCCCTTTAGATTACATGAATCATATTGTACCCCCATTCTCACGTTAGTGAAGTTATGATCCTGGGGTTGTTAAACATCTGTTCTTTCTACTAGAGGATAGTGTGGATCAGAATCTCCTTCCAGAATGTGTATAGACTCAGTGACATATTGCAAGGTTAGACTTTTTAGATATAAGGGAAATTATTATTTCAACATTGCTTGTCGATCCTGTGTATTTTGTATGGCATGCTGGTAGACTATAAACATCTGCTTATTTTATTATATTCTTGCCAGTGTTCCCTGATTCTTACACCTATACTGCAGGATGTTTCTGCTATATAGTATGTCATGGTACCCCTATCCTGCTCTCTTATACATTACATTTGGCACAGTAGATTCTTTGTTTTGCAATTTATCTGTGGTTCATTGTGCACACTTGGAAATTGTTGCTACCACATGTTTTTGTTTCTTATTTTCTGAAATGGGCATTTTGTATACAATAGTGACTTGATAGAGTATCTATTTTTTTCCACGACTTGGATGTTACTTTTCATTTTATGTTTTGCTTTCTTAAACATATCGGCCAGCTTACTTCTGAGCATGGCATCAATGGACGTAACACCTTTTACTTAGCAACATATTCCTAAATTTGGTTTGGTAATACTTTCACATCAATGCTAATGACAGTTTCAAACTTTTGCTTGACTCC
>NC_043009.1:50243672-50276172 GCF_006345805.1 Octopus sinensis | reverse complement strand
GATTCATTTCAGTTGTGCTTCCTTTTCCCACTTGTTTGTTTGATATTCCTGACTTTCTGCTGTGTTTTTGCATCTTAGTTGTGCACAGTTTTACTTGCTTTGTTGCTTCATCTCTCTTGATTCCTCGTGCAGAAGTAGTTGCACAAACTGCACTCATTCATAAGAAGTTGCAAGACGAGGAACGTTCTATATTGATAATTTCATTGCTAAAAATTCCCTCTTAGCTAGGAAGGAAAGAAAAAGAACAAATACATAAATGATTAAATAAATAAATAAAATTAGATTTTCATTGAAAACTTGGTTTATATTTGTATTCCTTTCAGATCTTTTTTTTTTCTTCTTCTTTTAGTGATTGTCGTCATCGTTGTTGTTGTTGTTGTTGTTGTTGTTGTTGTTGCTGCTGCTAATATTGTTATTGTTGTTCTTTTTTTTTTTACTTTCCCCCCCACACTTCTGCAACTCTATCTAACTCTGTGAAAATCATCTCTGTGTGGATACCTTTCTTCTTTTTCAACAAATGGTTCTAACAACTGCACCTTTTAGCCTGTGTTACCATGGCAATAGAGAAGCTCATCAAATTGTGCTACAGTAAAGCTTATTGAATCTCCTCTACTCCCATTTATCTCCCACTATTTCCTCTCTCCCCCACTCATCTCCAGATATCTTCCGTTCCACCAAACAATCTATTCTTCCTCTTGTTCTGCTGCTTGCATCTCTGTGTATCTTTATCTCCATCTCTATCTCTCTCTCTCTCTCTTTCTTTCTCTGTTCTTCTTTCTCTATCTCTTTATCTCTCTTTCTACACTCCTGCTGATATGGTTGTGGTGTTGAAATGTGTGTACAGAAACAAAAGTTGAAGATTATCTAGTGTCTTTTGTCTAACTGCCACTAGATGTCAGGAGTGTTCCTCATATTAGCTCATGTGATTTTCCACTTTTCCTTTGTTAGCTCATAATTTTGGAATTATTTTCTGTTTACATCATTTGTGTGTGCGTATGTGTGTGTGAGGAAGAGAGAGAGAGAAAGATAAGGGTGAATGAGAGAGAATTTATTTTTCTTGTTTATAAGAAAAGAACAGAAAGAGCAATTATACAGGTTTCTGTAATTACTTTGATTTTAATCCAAGCTTTGCTGATTGTAGTTAATTATAATGCTTCTTAATTAGCTACCACTTTTTGGTAGAGGTATTCCTGGAAGACAGAAGAAGAGCGTGTGTGTGTGTTAGTAAAGGGTAGGGTGGGGGGATTATGTAGAATCGAAATATGGGGTGTTGAATGAAATTGAACTTGCTTCCTTTTTCTTCAAAGAACATCTTATTCATGCAGATATCTTTATTTCTAAGTGATGTATTGACAAACAAACAACACTTCAAGCTACACATTGTTTCGCAGTTTACCTCATCAAAGTGTTAAAAAGTTGATTAAAGAAAATCATCTAGTTTGCCGAGTTATTCTTGTGAAAATTCTTTCTCTTTCTCCATTCTATTACATTACATTTTCTCGATTCCTTAAAATATTCATAACTGTTTTGTACCTTCTGCAACGTTTTGTGTATGCATATATGCAAAATATATATATATAGATATTTGTGCATTTATGTATATTTGAATGTATATATACATGTATTTTCATTGTTGCTGTTTAATCTCAAATCAGCTCTGACTGAGTTGTATGTTTATGATCAAAGATGCTCCAGTCATGACCACCACTTTTATTCCAGACACATTGTCTTTTGAAACTGCATTATCTCATAGGTCAGCTAATTTCTGAAAAAAAGATAGACATGGTTTGAAGATTTTAATTGCTATTTCTTGTAGGGCAGGCTACCTTGTATAACTCTGGCTTGTGAGCATGTATGTTCTCTTCTATTTTTAATCATTTGAAATCTTCTTGTAAGTAACTGCTGGTTTCTTAACATACACGTATGTATAATATTTATGTACATGCATCATGACTAGCACAGAACTCATGTGTCTACTGCTGAAGTTAAATGAATGGCCTTACATATTTCATTTCCTGTTATCCCATTGCAGTGGGAAGTTGGTTGATTGTACATTGCCAAGAATGAACTTTTGTGTGGCACAGTTTGAATTGACAAAACAGATTCTAGAAGTGAGAAAATTCCAGGAACTCTTGGAACTTCCTGGATTTGGGAAATTATATATGCAGGTGCTGCATATGGAAACATCCTGGAACTTATCAGACGAAGTATTAAATATAAGAATAAATAACAAACTTAGAAGTTAGGTTCGATAGGTCACCAATCATTGAAAGTGTATGTTACATGTATGCTGATATCTAAAATTATGTTGGTACACTCCTAAAGTCTATCTAACTAGTCATTTGGGCTTCTTTATTTTGTTCCATTTGTTGTATTGGGGTTTTGTCAGAGAAAATGGTTGAGCAGTGTGCTTTTGTTCTTGGTCTGCACCAGTTCTCATTTTTGGACTCATTATCGTATTACTATCATAACAAATATATGTGAGTGAGATGGTAGATGACCCTTTCATTCTATACCAAAATTTTCCATAGGTACCTGAATGACAAGGTGTAATAACTGTCTTTTCTATGTGAAGCTATGTTGTTGACATAATGGTTACCTTTACTAGGCTCAAGCAGTCTAACATCATAAACACATATATTATCTCTGTATTTATGTATTTAATGTTGAATATTGTTTCTATATATGTATGGATGTGTTTTCAATGTACAAACAAGAGAAGAATAATATACTTATTAGATATAGTAGATTTTATTTATCCATTCAAAGCTTAGGCTTCATTTCATTGGCATCACAAATAAATATAGATGTGCACATATACACATGTAAACATACATATATATATAAACAAACTGCAATGCACTTATGCACCACTGCAGGTTAAATAAATCATTGAAATTTTACTTTAAAATGTTGATTTTTCCTTCTGCATATATATAAACATATAGAGACCAACAATGAGTCACTGTTATTTATGTTAGAAATATATATATATATGTATATGTTTTTGGATATTTTTCATGCTGTGATTGTGAATATTCCTTTATTAATTTTCCAAGTGAACTTTTTCTTACTGTTTGCAGGTTATAGAGTAGAGATTGTTGTGTGTAGTAAAGTAAGTTATTATAGAAAGTTCTTGGCATGAATCACTTGGTCAAACATTGTTAGATTCCTGATTTGGATTCAGGGTTAATTCTGCTGCTATGTTGCCTGCAGACAAAATGGTAAATACAATATCTGCCTGTTAGATGGTGTGAATAGAAAAAAAAGACCATGAGCAAATACTAGCTCGTTAGTGGCTCACTACTTTCATGACCTTCTTCAGTGTAAAATGAAATTCCAAGTACAGAGGTAGTGGGAATAGGTTAAAAGAAATCACACACAAAAACACAAAAAAATAAGATAAAATAAAATAAAATAGAAAAATATGTAATAGATGACTTTTCAAAACTCTGTTGAGTATGACCAACCCGACATTTAAATTTCAGTCACAAACCATAACCAAACCTCTTTTTTTCCATTACAGCTTTGTTACTCTCCACATATCTACATTAGCATACCCTGTATGTTATTTATTGAAGCTAGAAGACATGTAACATTACATTGTTACATTCCTCCTTTCCACAATACAAGAAACTATTTTTCTCTTCATCTCTTATGAAATTATTTATTTATCTATTTTTACCAAGTCTAACCTCTCTAGAGCTATCAAGAAAAAAAAAAAATTAAGACCTAATCTCCTCTTCTCCTACACTGGCTTTTATTTGCTTCAAAGGCACACTTTGTGACATTGATATATAGGATAACCTCAGGTACAGTTTATGGGAGTTTTGTTTTTGTTTCTTTGTTTTTTTTTTTGTCTTGCTAACACAAGTTCAGTGAAACAAAGAAAGATTTATGTCTAGTTTTATCTTATTTACTTGTTTATTGAAATTTATTTTAGATTTCACAGAAAATCAGAAAATTTAGCATAGAAAACAAAAAGAGAACCCCAAAAATATAAACTCCCAGTTTCTAGACATAGCTTGTGTTTATTTACATTGAATTCTCTGAATTGAGAAAGAAAGTGGCAGCCAGCAATAGATTGTAATCAATTCTTTTTCATCCACCTGTTCCATTATTACATTTACAGTCCAGCTCTCTGTGTCAACAATGCGAAAGTTGGGGACTTCATCTTGATAATGTTTCAATTATTTTTTTTACTGATTCACTATTTTTTAACTTGTGAATGAGTTCCTTTCAGTATTACTTGCACATCTTTTATTATCAGTTACAGCGAGAGATCTTCTATGTAGTTGGTTTGACGTGTTAGAAATAGTAACTAAACCTCCTTTGAGAGACATGATATATTGGATAATATAATCATAGATATGATTATATTAATGTATTATTTAAAAATTACTAATGCATTATCTAAAATAATGTATTGTCTAAAATTATTGGATAGTCATTAGTGGAACATATCTAATAATGTCTTCTCAGTCAGCGCTCTCTGAGGCTAAATAACAATGGCATATACAGACTTATACATACAGTGATATATTTATATTTTGTTTATGTATTACATTTTTATTATCTTAATTTTAAATTCATCATTAAAAGCAATCCAGTTGGTCATTAGGTGAATCTACATATATATGACATAGACATATGCATGTGTGTCTGTATGTGTATATATTTGTGTATGTGCATACACACATACCCACACACACACACACACACATGCACACACAAATAAACATGCATTCACACACACTATTTATCAAAAATATCTTTCATGTATCTAAGTTCTGAGTTCCAACCCCATTAAAGTCAATTTGGATGACCATCATCCCTGGGGTCAATAAAGCACATCTCATTTATATGCAGCAGAGTCTGATTCATTTGACTATATATATACATGTCTCTACAACTCTCTACAAGTTTTCTCAAGGTTTAATATTTTGCACTGAACACAAATACCTCCCACTCATCATAGTATTTTACGAGCCAATGAAGGAGTCTCTGTGTGATAGTTCTGCTTGCCAGAAATAATAGTCAGAATCTCACTCAAATCACATGCCACCATCTTAATGAAGAAGAACTCATTGAATTATGTAGCCTTAGATACCCCACCAAAAGATGAGATGGGCATAACTGGAATGCTTTTGATTATAGGCTTGTTAATTAAGGTTGATCTGTGGCTAAACAAAAATAATCATAAGATTTTTATCCAAAAAGAAAATGGTCTCACTGCATTTATATATCGGTAAATTTTGCAAAACGATTGATAGCAGTTTTTGTTTAAGCTTAGTTATGTGCATCTGTAGAACAGTACTCAGTACTGTTCAGTGCATAGTATCACCAATTCTGTGTCTGTGGCAAAGACACTTAGCTCTTAATAGTTAAATCTACTTAACTCCAAATAGATACCATAAGCTTGGTATATGATGTTATTTACTACTCTAAATAGTTGCAGCACTGGAATTCATAAATATTTTGTTGCATTTCACTGTTGAGTTTAATTTCTCCAGTAAAGAAAGTCAGCTATGACAGAAATCAGTGTTCTCTATCCAGTTGGAAACTTGTCTCTTGTTTATTAAAATTTATTGTGCTGCCTCTTAGTGAAATTACTGTCGAAATTCTGCTATTCATGTGAAGAATGGTTTTGTTTATCTGAAATTATGTGTCACAAACTAGGCCTTGTAAAAGAATGACAGGGATTTTGACAAATTAGATCTCTGAGATCATTTTTCACTCCTTCGCATTCCCTGTAAATTTGCTTAACATTTCTTAACCACCCCAACAAGCCATTTACAAATGATTCTTATCTCCTATGGCAGTTAGCAATGGCTGTCTTTGTGGGTGAAGGGCTATGCGTTTTGTCGCTATATAGCTTTCTGGTTCTGAAAGTGTATGCAATAGTTTATTTTTATTTTAATTTAAACTTTTACTTCTTGTAGAATTTAGAAAATGTTCAAAAAGAAAGAGTGGAAAAGATTGTGGTGTAAGTTTACCACGGTTTTGAACTAAACTTTAAATATTTTTTTCTACATCATTATTAACTTCCTCATACTCCGTATTTCATCAGTTTTATTATGAGACTCATCATCATCATCAACATCAAGGAGCCTCTATGTAACCTGTCAATATGCTAGAAATAGCAGTCAAATCTTCTATCAACATGCTAGAAATAGTAGCCTCTTTACCATTTAATAAAAAAATGGTATGACACATTCAATGATGTAGTTCTAGGTACACAAGGTATGAAATGAAAGACAGTCTTAGATGGAATGTTTTTGATCATTGATCTGTTGGATAATGGTAGACTGAGGTTAATCAACACCAGAATCAACAACATGATGATAAAGATGATGATCTGTCATCATCATCATCTTCATCATCATCATCATCATCATCATATTCAACAAGTACGGTTTTACGTCTATTTTGAACAATGTAGAATAGGAGGTTATTCCTGTACTTTGTTAAGTTTATTAGCCTTAGATCATCAGATCTAACTATCTGGTTTCACTTTTCTCTTCAACATGCAAATCAAGAGAATCAGTATATAATGTTTCTTTTGTTATGTCAGTGACCACCATCAATTTTGCTGTATATACACATAAATAGACTTGTTATTATTGATGTCAACTCTACTATATAGAAATCTATCATCAAATCTCCTCCAAACAATATAAATATTATTGACCTTCTTTTACCAGCTTCTACTTGATCAAGGAACACAAAGATGAACTGATCAAAGCATCATTGTTTTATATTCCCTCACTTTTATTATTACTGCCCTCCCTTCGCCCCTTCTCTCTCTTATTCTCTCTCTCTACATACGTGTGTGGTGTGTATATATATATATATAATATATATATATAATATATATATATATATATATATATATATATATTATATATATATATATATATATATAATATATATATATATATATATATATATGTATATATATATATATATATATGTATATATATATATATATATATATATATATATATAGATATATATATATATATAATATATATATATATATATATATATATAGATATATATATATATATATATAATATATATATATAATATATATATATATATAATATATATATATATATATATATATATATATATATATATATATATATATATTATATATATATATATATATATGTTTGCTTTTTCAGTTGTTTAGTTGTGTTTTTTAATGTTGTTGTTGTTGTTGCTGTCTACCTACTTCACAACTCCCAATAATAATTTGCTACTCATCAATAAATTTATTGTTAGTAATTAATTTGAAACTAATGGGAACAAACCAATCTCTTCCAGACACTAAAATGGCTCAATAAATTTGATATCTATCCTTCAATTGAATCCCTTTCGAAGTCTTTTGTTTTGCTATCTCTTGGAAATCTTATTTTTCATTTTCTTTCTTTATTTTTATATAATTTGTTGCTTAGCAATTAGTGATTAAGTGAAAGGTGATTAATTATATACTATAATATAATTTCTCTTAGTTTGGGTAGTTGTCTTTAAAAAAAACTTTGTTGATGTTAGGAAAGGTCTTCAATGAAAATACCTCTATGAAAAATTGTGCGATTCTATAAATTTTCAGACTGACAATCCTATTCTAACAATATATATATATTTATTTTTAAAAAAATACCACAAGGCAGTCAGACACATAATGAGAGGTACAGAGTATTTTTGAGTAAGTGAGCTTGTCTGCATGCATGTTTATTCCTAAGTTTATGCCACACATATGTCAAGGAATAAAGTGACTGAATATATATCTGACTACAGAATTTTCATAAGTTTTGAGCTATATTCACTGTATAAAACTGCCTGCAATATTTCACAGCTGCGTTAGGTTTGGTTCAGTGGAGAAAAGTTTTTAGCAAGATAGATGCATGTGTTTTGAGTATGTTTTGCTATGTATGTGTGTATGTGTGAAACCAAAGTTAGCACTCACAACCTTAAAGTTCTTAAGATTAAAAAAGTGGTGATAAGAATGATGTTCCAATAGTCACAAAGATGTTTTAAACTCTGGTAGTTACCACTAAAAGTTTATTGCCCCAATATGTCCTTTAATTGTGGTTGATTTTTAAAATTAAAACCATTTCATTTGAAATTATAGAAAAATCCTGTTAATTGCCTATGAAACTGGCTATAGCATAAATGTCACATTCATTAGGTGCCAGTTATTTTACAAGGACTAACATATGCCAAGTATAATTTTACCATTTACTTGAAATAAATTTACTGATTGACTTAGAGTATATATGATGGTATACTGTAATATAAAGTAAAACCTAGCAATTACTAAATTGAACTTATGAAAGACTAAGGTTTTAGTTTGTAAGAAAGAAGTTAGTAGAAAAGAATAATAACCTTGTTATTATCGGGGAAGTGGTTATGCTCTGTATATGTAGGATATGTAGTTTTATTAATATAAGGATCATAACCATCTATGCCTAAAGTTTAGAAATGTTTGAAGCTACCTTCTTAATGTTTTAATGTCTGTGTGTTTCTTCAAACAAAGTAGAATTGTTTATACCATTGTCTTATAGAGGAATGTTTACGAGATAACAGATACGTAACCAAAACATTCTTTCTTGTATGCAATACATCAACAAAATATAATGCTATTCTGGTCAAGTGACTTTACCTGATCCATCAATATATCTAAAAATGAAGCTTTACCCTTTATCTACTGAACTTACACACCAATAAATCTAATATCAACAGTTAGATGCACTAGCTTTGGATAGATTTCAATCAACAAATCAATTCAAAATAATGTTGCAACCAAAAATAAAAGGTGAAAAATATCAAATGAACTGAAGGAACTGTGGTGTTTTATTGCCAAAATCAAATTACATCCATTATAATGAAGTTCTTTGATGTTTACAAAATAAAAATGGCGATAATTTATAATTTATTTTTTTATTATCTTCTTTTTTATATAACAGTACTGGCGATGGAGAAGAAAGAGTTGTGTGGTTTACAAACCTGAATGAACCCATAGGTGTAGATTTAATGTCCTAAAACAATGTATATTTTTTATTTTATTTTATTAATATTTATGCTTTTTGTTTTTATTGATTTTGTTTCATATTTATTTTATGTCTTTGGAAAATGTGTGTGTGTGTATGTGTTACCTTTTGTTATTAATCATAATTGAGAAAATAGCTAGACATTACAGAAAGAGCTCTAGCATTGGTTGTTTGTCAACCTTGCTTGTTTTTTGCTTTCAGTCCTGAGTTTATTTATTTTATTTATTTATCATCCTTTTTGTTGTTGATGTTGTTTTTTTCTGTTATGACTAAAGATCTATTTTAGTTTCATGCTGTCAGAATTAATTCCGAAGACTCTGAAAATAGATGTTTATGCCACTTGTGGTCCCAACATTTGCTCTAAAAGGATTATGAAAATACAGGAACATCAGTATTTTATTGGTCTCAGATAGCTGACATACCAAATTGACCTTTAGTCTCTTACTAACACATTTACTTACATTTCACCAATAAATTTCATTTTTTAATGAGGTTGTGATTATTTGACATAAACACACTATAAGGGAGATGTCAACCTTTGGTGAATTTGTTTGGTCTCTGATTCACCTCCAATATTTTTTGTTTAGTGATTCCATTTCACTTAAATTACTGATGCCCTTTGAGAAAGCATGAACTTTTTCAAACAAAAATCTTTTGGTTCTGAGCTTGTGACTGAGAGATGTTTCCGTGAACAACAAACAGTTTGGAGAGTCATCTTTCTTCTTTGACACACTAAATGTACAAATTCTTCAGTGATCATCAAACAAGGATGATGACTGTGTGTCAGGAGGTCAATGTTTAGTGGGACACTACTATTTTTGATTTTTGACTAAAATGTATGCTCAAGTTTCTTGCTTTCTGCAAGTCTTCTTCTACTAAAAGATAAGCAGAAAATCCATCTCTCATTTGTTACTGCTCACAACCTACTTCAGCTGTTAACTTCATTACATTAAGATTATTAATATTAATTTTAACAATCATTAGCATGCCAGGCAAAATACTTAGTGGCATTTTATCTGTCTCTATGTTCCTTTCCGGTTCAATAGAAAAGTACCAGTTGAACACTGGGATCAATGAAATTGATTTAGCCCCCCCCCCAATTGCTGGCCTTGTGCCAAAATTTGAAACCAATATTATTTGTATCACTCTTCTATTTTTATTTGGTGTGTTACTCTTCTTTAACAAAGCACTTCATTGAATTCTTCCTCTTCAAATCCACATTCCGCAATCTGTCCAAAATTTCAAGTTCAGCCTCCTTCAACAATTCAACTGCACTTTGTGATCATAATAACACAGCACAGCTACAAACACCTGGAAACAGCTTTTGACAAATCCTTGAGATATGGACGAGGACAAATTAATAGAAATAATGTTTGAATATAGTGGCACGTAAAAAACATCCCACACACTATGTGAAGTGGTTGGCATTAGCGAGGACATCCAGCCATAGAGACCATGCCACAACAGACAATTGGAGTCTGGACAGCTCCCCAGCTAGCCAGCTCCTGTCAAACTGTCCTACCCTTACCAGCATGGAAAACAGATGCCAAGCAATGATGATAATGAGTATTGTGATTGGTATACTAGTATGTCAAAAAGTACAACGTTACTCAGTATGAGAATAACAGATGTTAGTAATAATAAGGATTTCTTTTGTTTAGGTAGGTGGACCATCTCCTAGTGGGGAAAACATATAATAAACCTAATGTACTTTCTCCTCACTCTACTTTTTCTGCTGCTATTAAAGTAGTCTCTGTTTTGGGATTTAGATAACCTTGTTCCACTTCCATTTAGGTTCACCTGACTCATTTCTCTCTCTCTCTCTCTCTCTCTCTCTCTCTCACTCTCTCTATCATCATCCATATTATATCATCTACCTTGCCTTACTCTAAACACTTTTTCTTGGGTCTTTCCTCCCCATCTCTCCTCCCAGCCAATTTTCTATCTACTCTTGCTTTTCCTGCATCCATCAATATGCAGCTATTCAAAAGGATCATCAAATATGTTGATCCAAACCAGTCTCAGGGGATGTGCTGCAAAGGCCATGAGTAAAGCCCTTTCTTCTTGAAATTGTCAAAAAAAAAATCAAAGAAGATAATAGGGGGGAAAAAACCTGTATATTACTGCTTTTTAATGAGAAGGTAAACTGAAATTGGTCTGGCAGAATTTGAACACAGGATACTGGAATACTAAACTAGATATGTGCATCAAATGTATGTTAATGATAATAATGATGATGATGATGATGATAATAATAATGACAATAATAATCTGAGAGGTTATCTATTTGGCATATCGCCACAGAGAGAATCCCGATTGATCATTTATTTTTAATGATGTACTTCAAAGGAACTGATCAGCTATTTAAGATACACTTAGAAGAGAGAAGAGTTCTATGAAAATGTAACAGCTAGTTTTCACACTCTCTCTCCCCCTCTCTGTCTATAGTTATCTGTCTTTCTATATCTGTCTGTCTATCTATCTATCTATCTATCTATCTATCTATCTGTCTGTCTGTCTGTCTGTCTGTCTGTCTGTCTGTCTGTCTGTCTGTCTGTCTGTCTGTCTGTCTGTCTATCTATCTATCTATCTATCTAACTATCTATCTATCTATCTATCTATCTATCTATATATATATATTTATATACATATACATATATATATATATATATATATATATATATATATATAGATATATATATATATATATATATATATATATATATATATATATATATATATATATATGTATGTATGTATGTATGTATATATACACACACACACCACATACATACATACACACATACACATGCAGTTGATATAAAAATATGCTTTCTTGTCATGCTGCAACAATATAAGCAAATGGTTTAGTTGTGAATGGTATGTATGTGACAGTTAATAAGTTGAATTTCTGAGTTAACTTCCTGAATCACCTTGCTTTTTCTAAAGGGGAGAAAATATATTTAAATCTACAAAGATGTTATTCCTGTAATCCATTAATCCTGTCTCCTATATATTTTGCTTTAATTTTTAACTGTTAAATATATTGATTTTTAATATTAGCCACATATTTTAGAAGGTGGGTACAGATGATAGGCAAATCTGTCCCTGATAGGCAATTAAAATCCAAGGTAGCATTTGAACTCAAATTGTAAAGTTACCAGCCAGTTTGTATGACATTTGACCAGTTTTACTGATCTCCTGTTTCAAATATATCAAAGACATTTAATTATTTTAGTTACCAATTACCAACAGATAAGATTAGTAAGATTAGTTTCTATTTTCTTCAACTAATAAAGGATTAGTTGGATAAAATTGGATTACCATAGCAACAGTATTATTCTGTATATTTTGAAAAGTTTTGTTACATCACAAATATACTTGATGTTTATTTGTAATTTCTCTTTAATAATACTTAAGATAACATGAATTCATCTATATTGCCTAATTAACTGTGTAATTAATTTCTGAAATATTGACTTGTTTTTGATTAGAAGATTCTAAAGTGACTATAATCTGTTTTCAGTTCATCTGAATTAGTATATTACTGGTACTTGTATTATTGATCCTAGTGAGGTGAAAGTCAGTCAAAATGGAATTTGATCCGTGAATCAATGATTTCTATTAATCAAGTGTCTAGCTCTCAAATATCTTTGCTGTTAAATAAACAGAAGACAAGAAATCTCTCTGAAATTATTTTATCTATTTATGGAGCCTGGTGCAGCCTTCTGGCTTGCCAGTCCTCAGTTAAACCATCAAAACCCATGCTAGCATGGAAAGCAGGCGTCAAATGATGAAGATGATGAGGACGATGATTTTAGTCTTTGGACTGTGGCTATTCTAGGGTGCCACCTTCAAGGTTTTTAGTCAATTATATTGACTCAGCTAATTTTCTGGTCTGGATTTTATCGATCTCATAAAAAAATTATTAGCAGAGACATAAATAGAACTAAATATCATGAGACTTTTTGTTTGACTCACTAATTTTATTTATTCTATGTCACTGTAAACACATTTGCATATATGTACAATGATGGATTTCTGCATCATTTATTTCTATTAAATTTCATTCATAAAGCTTTGGATGAGAATACTCACCCAAGCTGTTAAATTTAGGGATCAAACCTACAATCACATAACTGTAAAGCGAACTTCTTAACTACATGGCCATGAATATATATATATCTACTTTTTATTTTGTAATAATATAGAAAATATTATTTTTGTATTTATTTACTTTCATATAATTCAAGATCAAAGACCATCAATAATCTGGTTAACTACTAAATATCAACTAACAAATATTGATCTCTTTTGCACCTCTTATAAAACTTACAATATAAGAATATAAAACCATAATGATGCTAAGTGTTCTCAGATTTTTGTTCTGAATTCCTAACATAGAAAATATCAATTCATTCTACTATTATCTTCCTGATTCTTTACTACACGCTTATTTTCTCTGTCTTATTGTTTTTCTATTGAAGATCCGTCTTTGACAAATTTATTCCAAACTGTCTTTGGAAATAGGTAATTTCTAAGAATCTCATATAGTAATTAGATAAAGGCAATTACTTACGTTAAATTAGTTCTATTTACACTGGTTCTCTGCTCTCAACTCAAGATCTCATTTGAAAACTAAAGACTTGTAGGTTGAATGAATTCTTTATAATACTTGTCTTCAGCTGGTAATTCATTTAAGAATTTGTTGGTGACAAGTGATTTTTCTTTCAAGATAGTTGTTGCTTAGAATATCTGATTTCATTGTAGAGCTTTTTAGTTAATTATTATATTGCAGTCTTAATTATTCAATTTACCTACCTGTTAACATTAGTGTAAACCTGTTCAATTGTTTGCAGATAATTTTATTAATTTGGGCTGGGTAAAATACAGGGACCTGATAAGGTTAAGTGGAGCTAAGAAGGCTGATCTAAATTCCAAGTATTAAATAATGCTTGCAAATCAATTATAGAACTATAATGAACATGTTGAAAGGAATAAAAGATTTAGAAAGATTGCAGATTATTATAATCAGCTGTTTCATCTGTAATTAAATATTACACTCTAGGTTTGATCCCACTGTGTGGTGTCTTAGGTGAGTGTCTTCTATCACAGCCTTGGCTTGACCCAAAATAAGTGGGTGAACTTGAGTAGATGAAAACTGTACAAGGGCCCATCAGACTGTGTAAGTTCTTACTTGGCAGACTTAGTCAACTGCAGAGTTTGGAACTACCACTGTTCCTTGGGTACCCTTAACCAAAATTCACTTTGCTGTGAGTGGTTGGACCTGATTTTGTCATTCTGAAGATAAACTCACTATCTTTTTGGACTGTTTTTCCCTGTAGTAATCTATGGGTTATAATTTGTACCTCACTTACCCTTACTTAACCTGGAAGCTCTGCAAATGCCATGATGGTGATGAGGCTTCTTTCCTTCCTCTAATTAAAACAAAAAATTTTAGGTTGCTGTCAGTTATAGGTAACTAAATCATAGATGAAGTAATGAGAGAAGGAAACATAAAATCAGAAGAAACATTGGTAGAAGAATCAATTTGGTCCAAGACAAAACAGAGAGAGAAGTGACTGGGTAAATGTATCCATCTTAATCTGGAATCTTAGTTATAAAAATGTTAATGCTGCTATTGCTGATGAATAAATAGGATAAATTGATTTCATATTTACTGTTCCTATTTGGTAATTTAATAAACATTGATGTAAAATATAGAGTTGAAGATATTTAAGAAAATTTCAGTGGTATTATCAGTTTCCAATTTCTCTACTGTTCATATACATCTTTGTTTTCTCTATTCATATGCTTTAGTCTGATGGAAGTATGTTGGAGATATTATATGTCTTGCTTTAAAAAAATCTAGTTTTATTAGAAATCATATCAAAATAACATTTAATATCTTCTGTGATGTATACTACACTATTTTGCTGTTCTTATCAGTCCTTGTTCCTGTCAAGTTATCATGTTCAAAAATTTCAAGAGCTCCAGATGTGTCCTCCCTCTAAATATCTACATGTTTTTATCAACTAGTCTCGCTACAAACAAAAGCAGTTATTTAAAAGAAGGTTTTACAATTTTCCATAGGCGCAGGAGTGGCTGTGTGGTAAGTAGCTTGCTAACCAACCACATGGTTCTGGGTTCAGTCCCACTGCGTGGCATCTTGGGCAAGTGTCTTCTGCTATAGCCTCGGGCTGACCAAAGCCTTGTGAGTGGATTTGGTAGACGGAAACTGAAAGAAGCCTGTCGTATATATGTATATATATGTATGTGTGTGTATATGTTTGTGTGTCTGTGTTTGTCCCCCTAGCATTGCTTGACAACTGATGCTGGTGTGTTTACGTCCCCGTTACTTAGCGGTTCGGCAAAAGAGACCGATAGAATAAGTACTGGGCTTACAAAAAATAAGTCCCAGGGTCGATTTGCTCAACTAAAGGCGGTGCTCCAGCATGGCCGCAGTCAAATGACTGAAACAAGTAAAAGAGTAAAAAGAGAGAATTAGCAATATTTGCAAATTTAGTCATTAGTTGGGGCAAATATTTTTACTGTTACATCTCATTCTTATAACTCAAGAGTTCGACCAAGAAGTATGAAGCATATTATTACCAAGGCTGACATGTGCAGTGCATTTCCATTAATTAACTTTGACCTTTATAGGTTGTCTCCATACAACCTTTGTTTCAAAATCTCACTTTGAGTTTGTTACATTTGTTTTATCTACTTTTCATCAGCACCCTTCCATTTATATAATTGGAAATATTTTGCCCCTTCTCTTTCTTACCTTTAGAAATCGAATTCTTGAACAATTTCAACCTGTAAGCATTAGAGTAGTTTAAGCTATATGTGGGACTGAATTAGTAAACTAATTTGAGTATTCAAATAGGGTTATCATCAGTTGATCTGCCTGACAGAACTTAAGCCTTTAGCATTCAGATTTCTTTGTGAAATTTATTGCTTATTTACTCTTACTCTTTTTACTCTTTTACTTGTTTCGGTCATTTGACTGCGGCCATGCTGGAGCACCACCTTTAATTGAGCAACTCGACCCCGGGACTTATGCTTTGTAAGCCCAGTACTTATTCTATCGGTCTCTTTTGCCGAACCGCTAAGTGACAGGGACATAAACACACCAGCATCAGTTGTCAAGCAATGCTAGGGGGACAAACACAGACACACAAACACACACGCATACACATACATATATATATATATACACATATATACGACGGGCTTCTCTCAGTTTCCGTCTACCAAATCCACTCACAAGGCTTTGGTCGGCCCGAAGCTTTAGTAGAAGAGACTTGCCCAAGGTGCCACACAGTGGGACTGAACCTGGAACCATGTGGCTGGTAAGCAAGCTACTTACCACACAGCCACTCCTGCACCTTTGTGGAGATTGCTTTAAACTAACCAGCTCAGCTCCAAGGAGTAGAAGACATTGCTGTCACAGTAGAAAAGGGAAAAGTTGGAGTTGATTTGGCTAATGACTTCACGGCATTCATCCAGGTGGCCTTTTTGAAATTTTTATACAGTTGCTGCAATCATAACATCAGTGTCAACAACTAGGGTGCTGTTAGTGTCAGCTGATAACATTTTCTCAGTGTAACACTGTCAGTCAAGCCAGGAAAAACTACAATTGCTGAGTCACATAGCTTTATTTTACTGCATTCAAGAACTTCACAAAAAAGTAAAAATGAAAAGGTTAACATATTATTTAAACTATATCGCTTTCATAGATTCAGGCATGTTGACATTTGCACATATGTATACTTAAAAAATATATCCGTACACACAAAAACTAATGTACATACACGTGCACATACAGTGACATTTTCATACATCTATGTCTGTTTGTCTCTGCCTCTGTGTGTGTGTGTATATATACACACACACATATATACATATGTACATACATGCATGCATACATACATACATACATACATACATACATACATACATACATACATACATACATACATACATACATACATACATACACATACATACACACATACACATTACTTTATTAAACAGTAGAAATATAGTATTTTTAATCTATTTATAAAACACTAAGAGAACATTAAAGAAATATAATTAAAATAAAACAAAAACTCATAAAATAACAGAATAAGTTAAAAAACACAATTTAAAGAAGCTACAGACACAGTTTTAGAAAGTCATGTAACTGCTGCAGAACTTAATTAATTCCAAGTATTTCTAATTAGTTCTTCATAATCTCATGAATAGATAAACAGAATGTTACTGTTTTTAATAGAGCTTTGCACTAAAAATGGTAACCACATGCAACACTATTGATTTCTCTTGCCTATTTTCTTGACGAAAAGGCTAATTTTTCTTAATTGTTCCTGCATCGTCACCCGGGGAATAGATTTGCTTTAGTATCTTTAATATCTAACCAATTTTCCCCTATGAAAATTAATTTTTATTCCCCTGTAACAATATCTGACTGCTAATAGTTTTGATGTTATCTTTATTGCACATTTATTTACAAGCTGGCTGAATAGACTTTGCTCTGGTGGTTGCTTCAGCTTGCATAGCAAATGAATTCTCTATTTGTGTCAGTTCTGTTGTATGCATAACTAACTTCCGGCAGTGTTTTGGCTCGTATTTTACTTCAGTTCTAGCCCCTACACTATTTTCGTCTCCCACTTTCTATCACTTTGTCCTAACTGTCTTAAGCTAATAAGTTCCTTTCTCTACTGACGACAATGCTTCTTTTTCTGTTGACCATATTTCACTGTTTGACTTTAGCTTTTGTCATTACCTTGGTGAACAATAGCAGTCACCTTTGAGTGATCTGCAGCCTTCATATAGTACTAGGGCTGTCTCGCTTTGTGCAACATTGAATACCACCTTTCATATACTACTAATCCCCACTTTCAATATAGCACTAGCTACCATCTTTTGTATAGTACTGGATACGGCCCATCATATAACACTGGCTACCTCATTTCATATGGAACTAATTTCATATAGATTTGGCTAATACCTATTTCTTTATTAACCACAAGGGGCTAAACATAGAGGGGACAAACAAGGACAGACATAGGTATTAAGTCGATTACTTCGACCCCAGTGCGTAACTGGTACTTAATTTATCGACCTCGAAAGGATGAAAGGTAAAGTCGACCTTGGCAGTTGACTTTACCTTTCATCTACCCTCCATATAGCATTAGTTACAGCTCCTCATATAGCACTGGCTACCACTCTTTTTATACCACTGGCTACCACTCTTTATATACCACTGGCTACCACCGTTCACATATTTTCATGTTGCCTTTCATATAGAACTGCCTACCATCCTTCATATAGTACTTGCTACCATTCTTCACATACCACCAAACGCTACCATTCATATTTCACTGAAGTACCACAAGCTACCACACCTAATATAAAAGAGGCTACCAAACTTCATGTTGAACAGACTACCACACTTCACATAGCACTGGATACTAATCTTCATATCTCACTGGCTACTGCCCTTCATACACCACAAATTACTATCCTTACAGAACTGACTCCACTCTTCATATAGAATTGGCTACCACCCTTCATATAGTACTGACTGCTATCCTTCATATAGAGCTTACTAGCACCCGTCATATATTTCAGGCTGCCACCCTCCATATAATAGTCTACTATCTTTTAGTTAGCACAAGCTATCACACCTTACATATACTACTCTTGATATATAACTGACTACCTCCTCTCATAACCACAGGCCATCATCCACAGGCACATCATATAGTATTGGCTACTACTCTTCATATACCACTGACCACCATATTTCATATAGCATTGGCTACACCCTTTTATATACTACAGGTTGCAATTGTTTATATGCCACAGATTACCACTCTCCCTATCATGGAGATTACCACTTCTCATACTACACTGGCTATCACCTGTCATCTGCTCTGCTACTGTTGTCCACCCTTTATATACTCCAGGCTACTACCCTCTTTATTCTTTCTGGAACAAGGACCCTTCCAAATACTACAGATATTTCAAAGGCTACCATACTTCATATAGCACAAACTACCACTTTTCATAAAGTGATGGCTACCAGATTCTACATATATCACAGTTAACAGTTTACCATCCTTCATATAATGCAAGCTACTAGCCTTCATAAAATATCTGTCATCACCTTTTATATAGCCCTATCCTCAACCCCACCTGGTTATCATTCATAGCTTAGCATTGGTCTCTGCACTTTTTGGATGATATTGACCTCAATCCTTCATGTAGCATTGACTCTCACATTTTGTATTGCACTGGTATCAATTTTTTATTTTCCGTATAGTACTGGTCTTTGCCCTTCACACAGCACTAACTTTGGCTTTTGCTATGAAGCTGGACTCAGTCTTTCACCTTTAGTATGGTGTTGGCTTTTGTGTGGTACCAGCATTTAATTTTTAATATAATGTATCATATCACACTTAGCTCTGTCTTTTACTTTGCTCTATTTCCATCCTATGCATCATGCTGGACTATGTCTTTCCAGTGGCACTGGCCACTGTCCTCTCTCTTTCTCTCTCTTTCTCTCTCTCTCTCTCTCTGGTCTCTGACTACCAATAATTATATTGAAAGTCAATCTCATTGGTGATTAATCATATACTCCTAACTGAACAATTCATTGTCAATTTTACTCCATTAATTTTATTTTAACTTTGTTTTTATTATGTTTTTTTTATCTTCCACCACTTTTCTTGATATTGTTTATTGTTTCAATTTGACTTCAATTGAACTTCAAGTTTATATTAAAACCCAAAGAATCGATTTCGTTTTTATTATTTAGTTTTTTAGCTTATTTTTTAGGTTCTTCAAGTTGTGCTTTTTTTCTATTTACTTATTAAAAGTTGATTCATGAATAAATAACTGTTGACCATGATGTATTATTTCTACAAAGAAACAATTGAAAAAATACACACTCTGTACTGTGTTTATTTGTATGTATGTATGTACGCATGTATGTACATCTCTGTATGTCTATATATGTATTTAGGTATAAATATATGTAAGCTTGTCAGTATTGTTTCAGTAATTCATTTGAAAATATTGTTTTTTGGACTTTTTTTTTAAAGAGTTATATCTTTAGTTATTCAAGTAAATTAATGGGTTCTGTTATAGTTACGGCAAAATGTCACTTTGCTTGGCAATAAATCAGTAAATCATTCAGTACTTGATGTTTAAATAACTTACCAGGTTAACCCTTTAAAAATGCATTATTTTCTTTTATTCCTCTTATAATTTTACCTTTTGGTCAGGAAAGATATATTTTGATTTAAAAGGAAAGGAAGAAAGAAAAAGTAATATATATATATATAAAATTTTGAAAACAAAAGAATGATCATAAAAAGTATATAAATAAAAGAATGAAATAAAACAGTTTTTATTTGCATGAGAGAAAATGTTTCCTCAAATTTTGTTCTGACATTCCTTGAGAGCTGTTTAGATTTTCTCATAAATATGGGTAGCTTTAATGTTCTTGTGTATTAAGTTGCTGTTGTTGTTTTGCCCTAGATCAGCCCTGATTTGGCCAAAGACATTCCAACCATGACCATCTCATCTTTTTCTCATGCATAGGGAACCCAAAATCACATTATCCAACATATTTTTTTCTAAGATAATAAGGTGTGATTTGAGATAGATTTTGCTATTTGGTTATGTATATCATCATCATCTTAATGTCTGCTTTTTCCATGCTTGTAGATGAGACTACACTGGGGCAGAATTTTCTGTGGCTGAATGCTCTTCTGGAGAACAAATGACACTGTTTGTATGAGCCTTTTATTTAGAAAAATTGTGCAACATGCCAAGAAGCCCAGGCATAATTTTGCAGTGGACTGCTTTCACAATGAATTACACTGTCTACATGAACAGTAAGGCTTTTGCTTACATACAGGAATATGAAGGCTGATACAAACTCATTTGCACAAGCACACAAACTTGTGCATGCAAACACACATATGTATGTGAGGGAATGTTTTAAGGGTACTGTAAAAGGTCTGGTTGCAGGCCAAACTTTTGAGTTTTTTTACAAGGCTTAGAAAAACTGAAGGACTGCTGCAATAAGTTTGTGAATCTGAGAAGGGAATATGTTTGATAAATCATGGGATTTCAGCATACTGTGTTTCTTTAGTGACAATGCCCACTTGCTGCATACCAGCTAAATCTCATTATCAGCATATATATATATATATATATATAGAATAACAGTGGCATTTGTTTTAACTAAGTAGATTATCATTTTCATTGAGCTTATTTTGATAATATAGTACTAATCCCACCTTATCACAAGAATTTTCTTCTATTAATGTACTTAGAATATAAGCATTTTATTTTCAAGTGCAACTTGTAGTTTGAAAAATTTCCAAACCACAGCATGGAGCAGTGATCAAACCAATGAATGAGTCTCTTTGTGGTGGTTTGACCTGATAGGACAAAAATAACAGAGAAATTTCCCTCTCATCAAATCTTATCTTAAAAAGAGAAGGACTCTTTGGATAACATAATCCTAGAAATAAATTGCTTGAAAAGATGCTTGAATGTCAAGTCAATGCTAGAATGCTTTTGGTTTTTGATTTGTTTGATCAGAGCTAAAAGAAAAAATATCAAGACAGAGGTATTTGCAAAAGTGAACAGCAATTAACAAAAGTTTCATCTCTTTCATTTGATTTCATCTATTCTTAATTAACATGTTAGAATTTCTTTTTCATCTATTTTCTCAAAGCCCTTCCCAAAGATTAGGGTGTTGCCAGATTTTTGTGGTGTAGAAAGGTGAAAGACTTAACTTGATTTTTGGTAGATATTAACGACAATCCGTCATATTTTGAATTTGTCATCAGAAAATATTGATCTCAGTATTTGTAGCTCTATATCACTTTGACCAAATGTCTGTGAAATGTGGTATATATTTATGACTTTAGTTTCACTTGAATTCTGACTTTGATAGTGAACAATACTATATACTATGAACAATTAAAACTCTTGCTGTAAAATTAAACATCATTCCAGTTATAAGTATCCTCTGATCTATTGTATCCATGACTTTCCAATTAGCAAATTATGATTCTTCATCTAACAGCTAAATTTTCTTCGTCTTTACTTTTTTAATTTCCCTAAAAGCAAGAAACTAAAAGGCAAAATATCTGAAGCTTCATTTAAGATTCACACGTATAAGAAATAAAACAACAATTGAACATTGCAAGCAAGTGAAATGGAAAATTTAAACAGGGTAACTTGAAAAAAAATGTCTGTGTGTCTATATTTTGAGGCATGAATTGTTACTGGAGTAGTGTGTCTTTTTTCAGACTGTTAATCAAGTCTTTTGTATTTTTATCAATACAATGTATTGATTGGTCTAATTTCTGATTGCCTTCAGATGTCATTTTCTACTTACAGATATATCTTTTGTTTTAGCTTGAACTAAGAACTTTTATTTCTTATATGTAGTGGATAAAAGTATTGAAATAATGTGTTAGAAATTAAGATTGAGAATTTAATCAAGGGTATGAAAGCAGGATGCCTGTAGGGGATAAGAGAATATACAACAATCAAAACATCATGTAGCTAGCGAGAAACAGTAAAATATCTTAATAGTCTGACTAGCACAGCTTTAAACTAATTTCTAATCTAAAGCTACTAAGAGCTCCAAAAGTGAGCCAAAAGTGTAACAAATCTGTAACCCAGTTTTCTACCCTTAGTTGAATCGTTTTTGCTAAGAGGCATTAATATCACAACATCCTGTTTTTTCTCACCTTTTCCTATAAATATTCAAGGCCTCTTGTGCCTCATTAACAGAAATCAATATTAAACCTAAAGCTGAATCAGACAACTAATTAACTTGTCAGTTCATATCGACATTGTTAAATTTATAGTCCTAGATATTTAATAGCACATATAAAATGTCTTTAGCTTCAATATGCTTTGATGCTTTTTATTTATGCTCAATAAAGTTGTTATGATTCTAGCTTGTAGCTATGGTAAACAATCACTGGACTCTAGTTTGATGCTATTTACTTAGAGTAGTCAACTCAAGAGGATTATGCTTGGAAGCAAGTCAATGTATATTTATTATCTAGCTTTTTTTCTCTTTTTGCAAAGCTAAATTGTTAAAAATTAACATTCAGTATGCATGTTAGTATTAGAAGACATTTATTTTCCTTTATCAGTAAAACAAGTAGGTAGTTTACCTAAAATTTTAATTACCTAAAAAAAACTAATTAAATAGGAAAGTAGAGAACCATTTTAAATTACTTTTGCATTTTTCTTTTTCTTTTTTTTTTTTGTATTTTATGTTCATGAGTTAATTGCTTTTGCAATTAGAGTGGTAAGCTTTGTTTACCACCAGATCTCAAAAGTTAATGTTGCATAAAGTCATGCCTGTTACTTCTATTAAGAAAGCCTGGAGTAGGTTAAAAACTTGTATAGCACTTGATGTTTAGTTAGATATAAGGGATCAGAATAAGTACTTTAATATGATGGTAGTACAAAGTTGTAAATGTGTTTCACTCCACTGCTACTTATTAGATTTGATTTGTGTGTGTGAAATGGCAAATTCTCTCTGTTTATCTTGATCTCAGTTCTTTTCAATGAGCTTTAAGTACTTTGTTCAGATTTTGCTTAGGTTATTTCTGTGCAGAGCATTCTATCTGCCTTGAGCCATTGTTAAGTCAGTTCTGCTTCAATAGTTACTGACTGCAAATTAAAAACTGTTGTTGAGTAAACTTTCTTCATATTAGCACATATTTTCATACAGTCTGATTACTTTCAAGCAATAAACAGTTCTCAAATATCTCATAGGCATAGGTAAAACTTCATGATCAAGTGAGATAGACATAAATAAAGGAAGACAAATGTGATTGTATTATTGTAAAATAATATTTTTCCCCACTGAAAGTATATTCACATAGCTGAAAGTTAATTAAATGTTAAGTCTAAACATGCATTTTTATTAATGAAATTCTTTTCAATGAATTGATGGATTTTTCATAGCTTTACTATATAAGCATGAAAACTAAAATTGATCTTGCTTTTTCTTTTTTATATTTTGAAAATTATTTTAGAAATTGATTTCTTTATTTCATTTAAAAATCAGAATTCTTTCTATTTGCCAGAATGAAGGCTGCACACACATAACATGTTTAACATTCGATTTATTTCTAAAAATACATTGATAACAGTATTTTAACATTCTTAGAAAATCATTTCCAGTAGTAGTCTGTATGGAATATTTTCAGAAATAGTTTCCATACAGCCATTCAGCTCATATACATGGCTGCAAACAGAGCAGATTTAAATATTTTCCATTCATACTGAGGATAATAATTACTCAGATGGCTTTCTCTAAAATTTCATTGTCATAACAGATACCTCTCTGGGAAACGCAAGCAAGGTTTATTCAAATAATTTCACAGGATATTAAACATGTTTATCTCTCATTTCCCAACCCTAGGCTTAAAATATCTATAGAATTCTTCTTTGTGCAATTCTATATGTGTTAACCACCAATTTTAGTGAGTTATATATTATTACCTTAGAGACACCATCACAGCATGGATAAGATCTTTACTTCATAAATCTTTACTTCATAGATCAGAAGTTCGATTCTCATCATAGTTGGTGCACTGAACAAAGCATTTAATACATTCTCCCTGCAGTGGTAGAATGGGGCAGTTAATATGTAATTTACTTCTTTTTCTGTTAGAGTCTTAATTTCATGCCAGCCTTGAGATTCATTGAGGCAATCGTTATAAGAGTCATTACAGCTGATTAAATCTCTAGTTGTATTGAGTTCCTTGATCAAATGAATTTAAACTTTTTTTTCCGAGAATTGCATGTGAAATGAATTTTAATTCCAATTATTAATTTGAATTTTATATTGCTTTTCTATCCATTGACATTGTTGTTGTAGTTTGAAAATAATTACTAGAAATATAGACTTGATGCAGTAGTGCATAGGTGCTGGATTTTGATATAACCCAACAGTAAGCAGTTAAATAGTACAGTAATGGTCAATAAACAATATTAGTGTGTGTGTGTGTGTGTATGTGCGTATACGCGCTTCAAACACTAAATCTGGCTATTTAATTTAAAGGTGGTGATAAAATTCTTTCACATGTGTGTATGGCTGAAAGAGAGGGTAGAAGGCTAGAACAAAATAAGTGAGGTGGCGAGCTAAAAAAAAAAAAATAATTTTTAATATTTATATATTTTTATTTGATGCTCTACTTTTTTTTTTAGTTGTTACTTAAAATTATGAAGTGAATTAAATTGCTGAAAACAGTAAAAATTTTTTTAAAAAGTATCAAAACATAAAAAAAAAAAAAATTTATATTATTTTGTTTTGTTATAACAACATTAAATTCAAACGATAGCTTGTTTGCTTTCTCTCTTCTGAACCTGTAATTAAGGTTTTAGTTGAATTAGAATTGTAAATTTTTGCTTGAATATAAAATTTGAAGAGTTACAGGGATTTTTCATTTATTTCTATTTTTCTTTATGTAATGCAATTTTTCTGGTTTACTTTTTTTTTTTCTCTCCTGAAATCCACCCCCTCACTCTTTCTGTTTTTATGAGTTAGGATTCCTGAAAATAATAGAATTTTGGTTTTTCTTCCACAAATTAAATGCTACTTAGTAATACCAAAGTTCATAAAATTTCAAAGATAATATAGAATTAAAATAGAATGCTGTGTTTTGTTTCATTGTTTTGTATTATATTTAGACTGTTTTAACATTCACAATACTATATCCTTTTTTAAATTTTGTCTGCCACCATTGAGTTTTATTTTCAGTTTTAGTTTCTTTTACTTTATTTCTTTTCTTCTTAACTTTATGAAAGTTTAAACTTGATTTTTTCCTGGGTTTCTTTCTTAGTGTTTATTATTTTTATGTATTTTTTCCAGAGCAGTTTTATTGTAAATAGTTGCATGTTTCTTCTTTTTTACTCTATCTGCATTTAACCTTTTTATTCTAGAAGTAGAACTGGAACATTGAACATCTTGATTAGTGGTTCCCTGTTTGTTTTTGCTCTTTCAAACTTTTGTGTTCTACTTTTATAGAAGCAATCATCCCTGTTAATGAAAAGAGGTCATTGCTATATGAACTTCATGTAACTCAGGGATGTCCTCATAAGAATTGTTTAGAAGTCATTGCTGCTTGTTCAGTGAAAAACTACATTCATAATTGTTTGAACATATCCTTTAATCTAATCATAGAAAGAAGTTTTGCTTTTTAATGAGTCTCTTATGATGAAGTTTTAATCTATGAAATCTCAGAAAAAAGTATTTACTATTCAGCCTTATTTGATGTGTTTGCTGTAGATAAGCAAGATTAATCTCCATGGGCTACAGATCTGTTGACATTGTTGAAAGATTTTGACAGACAGTGAATTAGAAGAGTTTTAATCCTGTTCAGTATTTAGACATCTGTATTTAGAAAGCTTTTATTTCCTCATTTGCATGTGTATTAAATTTCTGACTATTATTCATGATTCATTTTTAATTTCAAAATCATTTTACTTTCACTTTTTTTATACTGGCTCATGTTGAATGAATTGTTGCAATCCAAGTCTATCCTTATCCAGAATTATTGTCCTCCTAGATGTACTATAGACCACTTTTCACTTTTGTACATTTCATTACTGGTATGGTTTCTATGGCTGGATGCCCTTTGAATCACTGATCCCTTTACAGAATGTACTGGATGCATTTTATCATGGCACTAGCTCTAAAGAGACTGCTTTATTTTTGACAAGACTAAAAGAATTTAGTCATCTGTACCAGCAAAATTGTTTCATAACTGACAAGATTAAAAAAAGTCCCCAGTTACTTACTTTGTCAGGATTTCAGTATTTCTTTGTTAGCTCTTCCTTACAAGTAAGTTGGAGGAAGAGAAAGTGATTGCAGAGGGCTAGGAAGATAGGAACTAGGTGTTGATAGAAGAAAGAATGATAGATCAAAGATAGCTGGGTGGTGAAGAAGAGTAAGAGAATGGTGAATATCAAAACAAATTATTGAGAAGAAAGTAATGAGTGTAATTCAGGGATGGGTAATGGGGGTGGCAGAGTGATGGATAGCAAAAGAAATGGGTAATGGGAGGAGAAGTGAATATGAACTGTCCAAGAGATTTCCAAGTGTAGGTACTAAACATTCAGACCTTTATCTCCATCATTATTTTTTACAATTTTTTTTCTTTTTTTCCATATTTGTGTTGGCAGGGTATGACTTCTGCAACACATATTGCCTCTTGGTGAGATCCTGTAACATCTATGCATAATTCAGCTTCTTCAGATCAGTTTTTACCACTTATTCTCATTTCTCTTTTCTACATGTTCTATTTATTAGGATCACAAGGCATTCTTTTTACATAACTCATGTACTTACTTCTGCCTGTAATATTAGAAAATGATAAAGGCACATGTTTCATCAGTAAAGAATTCAAACTGCTAATGTACTTCAATAGAATCCATCATTCTCAAAAAGCCAGACAACTTCACCGTTGGCCCATTCGAAGTGGCAGATCTTTCAAACTATGTTGAACAGGTCCTTGTTCTCATGCAGGGTGCAGGAAGCTTTTCTTGCTGAGTTGCTATTTAAAAGTTACAAATAGCAGCACTTCACCTACAGAAAACAGATACACTTTACAAAGTTCAAGAAGCACAAAATGATTTAGAAGGAAGGATGAAATATTACAACTCCTGCATGAATTTATAGTGGATGATGGTGTTCTATTGTGGAACTGTGGAGTTTCTGAAAACAGGGTGGAAAACACTCTAACATAACAGTAATACTGCATGGAAATGTGATGGGACAACAAATAAATTAACTTATAGAGCTTCGGCTGGAGTATTGATGATTGATGTTGTCACAGCACTTGAAGTTCTCAGGGTTCCTGGGACATTTGAAGTTCCTGAATTGCTTGAAGTGTTAGTCACTACCGATTCTTTGCTGCATCACACTCCTGTTTCTCTCTGTTCACCATAAAGTTTGTAAGTTGAATTGTAGATGTCAAGTACCCTTCTACCTTGGTGACTATTTGTAGAGGAGTTACTACATATTGATTAAAAGTGTTGTATTGGCAAGTCAATCTGATTTTAAGGAAGTAATGCCAAATAATAATCTTGGTAGTCACTATTGAAATAAAATCCTCAAATATGCAATGGGCATAAAAATCAAAAGAAGTATGGTGACCAGAATGGCAGCCTTTTATGGAATCTATGTTCAAGAAGTTTGTATTTGTGTTTACCAATATCAACTGAGTGAAATTAAAACATGTGCCTAAAAGATCTGAGTATCTGCATTATATTTAATTGACAAATACATACATAAGGTTTTATTTTGTTCATAGTAGTTATATCATATCATATGTCCAGTCTTCATGAGCAACTCTCAACTTGTAGTATTATATTCTATGTACTGTAATCTTTCTTAAAATTACCTAAACTACATAAAAGAAACTTGGTCTCTTCTTAGAGCTGACAAGAAATGCTTCTCTTTTAGCAGCTATCAACTTTTTAGATCATCATCATCATCATCATCACCATCACCATCATCATCCCCATCACCATCATCATCATCACCATCATCATCATTATCCCCATCACCATCATCATCATCATCATCATCATCACCATCATCATCATCACCACCACCACCACCACCATCATCATCATCATCATCATCATCATCATTTAAAGTCCTTTCTCCATGAAATCACAAGTTGGATGATTTGACAAGAGCTGGCCAGCTGGCAAGCTGCTCAGCTCCATTTTGTCTGTGTTGATATGGTTTCTATGACTGGATGTCTTTCCTAGTACCAACCACTTTACAGAGTGTACTGGGCACTTTTAACTTAGCACTGACATGACACTGGCACTTTTTCGTGACACCTGCATGGATACTTTTACATAGCACTGGCATGGTTGCTTTTATGTGGTACCAGCAAGGCACTTTTATGTAGCCCTTGCATAGGTACTTTTATGTGGGACCAGCACCCTCTAATTCGCAAAACTAGGCCCTTTCAGCTGAGAGATGAATGTAAAGAACATGCCTGATGTAAAGAACAGCCATGATTTTACTTAGCTTGATGTGTCTTCTGAAGCACAGCTGACTGCTAGAAGTCTTGGCTCCTTGTCATCTCCTCTGTGAAGCCCAAAGTCTGAAGGTCTTTTCTCACCACTTTGTCCCAGAGAAATGTTAAATTCTGTCATGTTTCAGAGTGGACACTTCAACAATCATTCTTCTTTAGACTGTCTAAAAGGCAACTACTCAACACTTCAGGAAACTCTTCCTTACATGAACTGATAAAGGAGCCTTTACATGTTAGAAATCACCAGTGAAGATTGCTCAGGATACCTTTTCTTATTGAAATGATCAATCTTTAGGTTAGTTATATTGAATCCATATCCCTCTGCCACTACTATAATGAAGATTTATTCTGTGAAATTTTCCATTTACAAGTTACTTTCACCTCAACCTACCTACTGCAATTCATTCAATGCTCAAACTCAGTGGTTAGTTAATTATACTATTAAGGTGGTGAGCTGGCAGAAACATTAGCATGCCGGGTGAAATGCTTAGTGGTATTTTGTCTGTCTTTATGTTCTGAGTTCAAGTTCCACTGAGGTTGACTTTGTTTTTCATCCTTTTGAAGCCGATAAATTAAGTACCAGTTGCATCCTGGGGTTGATCTAATTGACTGGCCCCCTCCCCAAAAATTTTGGGCCTTGTGCCTAGAGTACAAAAGAATTATACTAGCTATTGCTGTTCTTTAAAACTTCTCTTCTATATATTTATGTCAACAGTATATCAACTTCTTTTAATATGTTCTGCTCCACTTTCATGTTCCTATTTTTCTTCCTATTTGAATCTAAGAAGATCCTTATGAATTAGAGAAAACAAGAGACGTGATAAAATAACAGAGAAAATAAATCAGAAAACGAAAAACGTAGTAGATCACAGATTTTTCTTAATCATTGTGTTTGAATGCAAACTGATTTGTTATGAAAATTATTTGTTGAACTTGGAATGGATAAGCTGTTCAACTCCTAGTCACTTCGCTAAATATCTACATTCATTTTATTTTGGTCTTAGAGCTTGTGAATTAAAAAAATCTAGTTTTAATGGGTCTTTGCTATAAAGCAATTGAATTGGTTGCCTGTAGGTAAAGCTATTCTGATGTTCGGGCTAAGTGCCTTTTTCTTATCTGAATGAAATATCTATCTTGTTTTTAGCCATATGAGTGTGTTATCATCTAAATTAATACTGATATGTCTTAATTAGTGTTTCTTAGCTTTGTTTATATTTTGTCTTCATACTGATGTAATGAAAGATTTATACTTTCTTTGTAGTTTTGTAAAACAATGGAAAGCGAAACAAACAGCTTATCAGCAATGCAAATACATTCACAGGAACCTTGTTATTATGAAGTCATTCCTTTTGGGACCACTATAAACAATATTTGTATCTTTTAGCTAGGAATGAAAATAATTATTTGGAATGTTCTGCTGTTAATTTATTTTCCATCTGATGCATTTATTTATAACCAATATTAGTTGGCAAAATATTAAAATTTCCATAATATCTTCAAGAATTAGTTTAAATATAATGCAGAATTGAAGAAAATTACATTTGGTGTATGAGCTACTCTACAGTCCAAAAGAGTTGCATTTAGCTGTGTAAGAACAAGATATGGAAATAATTCAACTGAATTTTACTTGGTAATGGTCTCTTGTTAGAAATTCCATATTTTTTTAACAAAATGAGATGGAAGAGAAAAGTGTTCTGTGATGGAGGTTGGCAACTGCAGTACAATTTGCTTGATTCAATTACTGATTTGTTGTGAGGACGGACAGTGAAATTTGTTCTGCACCAGTGGCTATATGTATCTGATTAGTTATAATAACTTATCCTGTGCACTGTGCCAATTAGTGTCGACAATGCCAGATTGTTGTTTGGTTGACTACTTGTGCGCAATGATTGTCTGGAATATCTTCAGTGTAGTGGGAGCTGAAAGAAATAACTTCTATTTGTTTCGTTTTTTTTTTTTTCCAGACGGGTGTGGAAAGAATGGTGGATGAGAATTGGGTTAATAAGTGACGTAAGTGGGTAGAAATGAAAAAAGATGTGTCTACTGCGAAGAAAAAAAAAGCACATGAGACCAGACATTTAGGGTTAACTTTTTTAGGAATTGGAATTGACATAGACGTCGTTGCAAAAAGGCGGCATCATTGAGTACTGATTTAACATCCTAATTAATGGATAAGCTAATAGCTTTTACAATCAATATTATAAACTGCTTTATCTAAACTTGCTACAAAACATTAAATTGATGGTCTTTACTTAAATTGTTTAAAATATTTATTTTTTTTTATATCTTTGATGTTATTTATATTTTCTCAGAATATAAATGTCTTCTTTTTAGAGATTATATCAAAGAAATTCATATCCATGAATTATAGAATTAATTGTCTTGTTTATAGAAAATATTCGATTGAATATCTTATTTAATACAACATAGGATTTTGAGGCAGAACCAGCATGTTAAGTTCCAGCTTGCAATAGTGTCTCTTCATACTGATGTTGTTATAATGTATTAATTAAACATTAAATATTTTTTTGATTTTATTCAATAAAATATGTAGCTAGAAGTTGATATTGTAATTTTCAGGCCTCTTAAAGTTTTCATTTTACATTTGGTTTATCACAGACATTTGAAATTTTACATGTTGTAAATCTTCTCAATTATCCTTCCTCCATTTATTCTGTTCTTTATCAATTATTCCATGAGATGTAAATCTTTGATAGGTGACCATCATTAATCTACCCATATTTATTCTATTTATTCTCATTTCCACCATTTCTATACATTTCCACTAATATCTGGAATATGAAACACCAGGAAAAAAAAAATTAGCAATGCTTTGTGAAATTAATGAATATTTCTTTTATAAAATCACTTTATTGTTAGAGATTTCCATTCTTGAAATGTCTTTTTTTGTGTGTGTGTGTGTATGTGTGTGTATGTGTGGTGTACATTTATGATCTTTTAGAAAATTTTCCACATTTCTAAACTATCATCTTTTTATGTAGTCATTTTTCTTGTTATCAATATATTTCAATTGTCTGACTTAAATCTTCTCTGAACTGATGCCGTTCTAAGATATTCTTTAAATTCCAATGCTATTGAAGAATCTATTCAGTTTTGGCTCTGTGAAGTTTCAGCTACCATTCAAAATTTGATTCTGCATCACAATTTACAATCATCTTCATATCTCTTTAGCAACTAAGATTTCTGTGTTAATGTTAATTAATATGTTTCTATTATCTTGTGCCATTAGTGAATTACTGGCTTGCAGCCGTCAGCTAATGTAACCTTTTTATCAGAGAGTGCTACACACTGCTCATC
>NC_043009.1:50226172-50238672 GCF_006345805.1 Octopus sinensis | reverse complement strand
ATTATAATTGACACAACTGTTAATTCTTTCCTTGTTTATTTCTTTTTCTTTTTTCAATTTATTTATGATTATGAATTTTAAAACATTTTTTTAAAACAAAAACTCTAGTATTAAATCATTTTTTAATTAAGAAATCATAATGGTAAATAAATATGATGGATATCATTAAACTGTTTAATAATACATTGATATGAACAAGCCATATATCTATCATTAGGGATAAAAATACATCTTAATGTAGTTGTACACTGTTGTAGTGAAGAAGTGTAGGAGGAGAAAATAGAGAATGAAGTGACCATAGTTTGCTGCATTAATTTACTTGACTGACCATATCTAATATCACACCTTGTCAATTGGAATTGGTTTTAATAGTAAACATCTTACTCAGACAAGAATGTAACTATTTTGGTCTTTAGACCTGCTATTGGCATTCAACCAATAAAAGTGAAATAGTGTGAAGGATTTGAGTGAGAATATCATAAAAATAATGGACATATAATTCTTCCAAATAAATGAGGTGAGTGTAAAGCAGCTTTCAGAATTTATAATGCAAAACAGCTAGAATTAGAATAGTCTGTATATTGAAGCTACAGATAAGTGACATTATTTTGGAATGGATAAGACAGTGAGCTGGCAGAATTGTTTGCACACTGTAAAATGTTTAGTGGCATTTTCGTCTGTCTTTATGTTCCGAGTTCAAATGCTGCTGAGGTCAACTTTGCTTTTCATCCTTTCTGGGTTGATTAGATAAGTAGCAGTTGAATACTGGAGGGTTGATGTAATTGACTTACTCTGTCCCCTGAACTTGCTGGCCTTGACAAAATTTGAAATCCTTATTTTGGAGTGGATAAATTAATACAAAAAGAAAGAAGAGAAAAACTCAATAATCAGAGGTTGTGCAAGACACATTGGTTCTGTAGTTAGTTGCTGGATTGACCACTTGCCTATATCTTCTAACCAAACTTGATCCTTGTGACTTTGAGCAAGGCTCACAACTGCATGAGAACTCCATCCCTACTTCACTATCGAGGAGTTAACAATAGCAAGGGATATCCAGCTCCATATCATTCATGGGAATATTGAAAACTGGATATTAAACAGAATGAAATTAAAGTACAATTTATACAATGCTAACTTAAATCTGTGAATTAGTTTAGTCTGAGTTTGAAGAGTGTTTTTATAGATTTAGAAACAAATGCTTGATGGACACAGCAAGGATAAAATTGGTCATAAAAATCAAAATATATCATATCAACATAGAAGGCAATCTTTCTATGATTGCTGTCTGGTTGATATTTATGATAGCAATAGTGATGGTATCTATTGATACTGATGATGAAATTACAAACAAGGTATTATTTTAATTGCTTAGTCCCTGGCCAGTCTTAACTGAGAATATCACTGATCAGAAGCAATCCAGCCATGACCATTCTGATTTTATTTCTTTTTAAAGAGAACAGGATGTGATTAAGGGGAATTGACTGCTCTTTTTATCTCCACCAAAATCTGCATGTGTACAGGAAAAGACTAGACAGTGGAGAGGGTGCAATGTGTCTAATATGTTACCCTATGTGATCAATTACTACATGCCAAGATACACAGCATAGCCCTTGGCTAGACAGAAACATGAATTGTTGCTTGGTTGACTACCTGCATGCCAATGACTGACTCAATATTGACCTGGGGCCACACAGTAACTAAATATGTATTCCGTATAGGTTGGTCACACAGAGGAAGTCCAGGTTCTCAACTCACTGGGCCAAACCATTGGTGAAACACTTGATATGTCTTTACATCTTAAGAAGAGACTATAACAATAATAATATTTTCCTCCAACTCTTTATTTTTTTGTGTTGCGTGAAGAAAAAGCTAAATATAATTGACTCATCACCAGTATATTACTGATATTCATTTATTTTTTGTTTTTCTCTTAAAGTTCACTGAGTTGAAATGGGTAATATCAATTTCTGTTAGATTTCAGTACAGGCTTTTAAAGTACTTAGCTAGGAGCAGTTAAAGCATATAGTCCAGTTTTCTATCATCATCTTCAACTTCTCCAGATGTTGGAAACTCTTCACTGATAAATGAACATTATTGCATATGCTTAAGAGCACACATTCAACTGTTTTTGTGAGAGGGGGGAGGGGAAGAGAGAAAGAGAGAGAGAGAGATGATTAAGAATGAATATAATTCCAAATGCCATTTGTAAAGGAAATTTGTCAATTTAAAAAATGTAAATGTTATCTTTAAAGAACATTATTTTTATTGGAAAGTATTTGTGTATGTAAATGCTTTTGTTTATGCACGTGTGTTTATGTGTGTATCCAACACACATGTGTGCATATAATTTATATGTAGCATTTTTGCTTATGTTGTTCGTAAATGTTTATTAAATAACATTTCCCCACTCCTCATCTGTTTTCTTTGCTCACTATTCTATTGAGGCAGTAGATAAGAGAAATTGTTAATAGTTTACAATCACGATGAAATATTAGCAGCAGCTGATGACAAAAATGACAATATTATACCTTATGTCATTCACTTCCCAGTTGTAAACTGCTTTAGATTTTGTTTTTCTTTTCTGGTTGTAAAACTATTAACAATTTCTCTTCTTATCTGCATTGCTTCCATAAAATAGGAAGATACAAATAAAAAAAAAAAGGCACACACAAAAAAAAAAAAAAAATTAAATAAAAAAAAATTTACCCCCCACCACCACATACACTAAATTATTCTTTTGCATGATATTTGATAAATATTTATGAAAAAAATATATATTAGCAATAAATAAGAATAACAAATGCTATTTTATTGTAATTCGTCTGAAACAAACAGTTTGAAAATCTTTGTTGATCCTAATGTGGACTTCATTTAAAAAAACACAAGCAAACAAACACACACAAAAACCTAAAATAGAAAGAAAAACAGTTATATCTGTGAAGAGACAAATAAATACCTAACTGTCATACAAAAAGAAGGCATTCTTGAATATGGTAGGTAGGTAGTTATGACTCATCTTTTTGTTCACTATGTATTAGGAATGAATTGGTGAGAGTTATTGCGCAGAAAAAATTGCTGCTCCAGAAACTCAACCGTTTTCCTAAGCAAAAAGCATTATTGGCCTTCACCAAAGCTTTAACCACTTGTTGCACAGCTGAAGGCAAATTATCGAACTTAGATAAATGAAGACAATAAAGACACATAGCAATCTATCTTTCTCTTTTATTCTATCTATATAATCTACCTACCTATCTAACAATCTCTATCTATCTGTACATGTATGTATGTATGTATGTATGTACGTGCGTATGTGTGTATGTATGTATGTACACACCTGTGTATGTATGTATTTATGTATGTATCTATCTATCTATCTACCTACCATCTATCTATTTGTCTATCTAGCTTCCCTCTATCTTCCTGCATATCCACCTTTCTACCTATTGATCTTCAATCGGTGAGAAATATTCCAAAGACACTTTGCATGCAGCTCTAAACGGGGAAGAAAGGCAGAAAAAAAAAAGGGGAGGGCAGAGTAATAGGAGGGAGAAGGTAGAGAAGACGCAGAAGAAGAAATGATTTAATTTAGCCATAAGTATAGTTTCTTTGTACCTGTTTGAACATTAAGGAATTTGAGTGGGAGGTAGTGGCAGCAAGGAAGTGGGAGGAATGGTTTGTGTAAGGAGTTGAATGCTTCAAGGTACCTGAGGATGTCTGTGAAGGATGTTAGTGTTCCAGATGTCTGAATTCCCAAGATTACATTTAGAGGAAGATACATCTAAAGAAATCTAAGAAAACAGAGATATGTGAGTCTTTCTCAAGACTGCCATATTTTTGACATGTAATTTTTACTGTAGCATTTTTTCTTATTTCTCAAGATTTCCACTTTTTCTCCATTTATCTTTATTTGTCGTCGTCGTCATCCTCCTCCTCCTCCTTATTAATTATAGGCATTTTGTACTTAGTACAATCTTAGCACTGTTTTTCACAAATTCAACATAAAAGAGTTTGTGTGTCTATGTATGTATGTGTATATGTATATATATATATATATGATTGATTGATTGATTGATTGATTCTAGTTTCAGCTTATGAGCTGTGGCCATGCTGGGGCACCGCCATTTGGTGTTGCTACTTGGTTTCACTTCATGGAGGCTTTCTAGCAACTGCTATTTGGTGCATGAGAGAGTTCGATGCAGCTGCCCTCATCTGCCCCTCCTGCCGTGAAGTTGGTTCATCTATATATATATATATATATATATATAGTTAATCCAAACAAGAAAGCAGAAAAAAACACAACAACGTGAGGACGTGGAATAAATATAGTATTATTGGACGCTCAGGAAAGAAGGAAAGAAGGAGGGCTTAACGTTTCGAGTGGAGCTCTTCGTCGGAAACATAGGAGAAGGAAAGATCCAGAGAAGGGAAGACAGAGGAAAAAAAATCGCCAACGGTACACACACAGTCACACACACACACACACACATATATATATATATATATATATATATATATATATATATATATATAGATAGATAGATAGATAGATATACACACACACACAAATCATATTATCCATGCTTTTTCATTTAAAGAATTGAGTGTGTGTATGCATGTACACACGCACTTACATAAACTATTTTCATCTTTCTGTTCTACTACATTTGAAAATAGTGTTAGTATTTATAATCATGATGGTGAGGGGAGAGGTGGGAGATGATGGAAAATGTGAGAAAAGAAATCACGTGGGGAAAGTAAGAAGAGAGGAGATGGGGAGGGATAAGACAAGTAGAGGTTGATGACAGGAGAGGTTCATTAGAGAAAAATGACAGGAGTGAGAATGATGATGAGGCAAGTGAGAAGAAGGAAGCGAGTCAGAGAAGAGAAGATGAGGATAGTGAAAGGTGAGAGAAAACAAGAAAGTAATAAAAAAAGAGAGATGATGAGGAGAATAAGGCATCTATTATAAGACTGGTTTTTTTTTTCCTTCTTAAGCAGTTTCGGTATTTACGGAGAGAGATAGAGAGATAGAAACAGAGAGGTAGACAGACAGACAAAGAGAGGCACATATGAAATGAGAGAGTGATTATGTTATAAGAGAGAATTAGGAAACCAAATTACCATTTCTTTATGATTGAATAAGTTTGAACTAATGACTTGTTGAATGGAGAGGAATAAAGTAAATCAATAAATATAAATAATAGAGAAACAAATATATCGAAAAGTGTCAGTATTGGGGATGCATGTATGTGTGCACACACAGAGACACATAGACACACATATATACTATGTGTGTGTATGTATGTATAATGCATATATAAATATATACAAGTCTATTGTATTTTCACATACGCATGTATATGCGTATATGATACCTAAGTATGTATGTACATATGTATGTGCGTATGTGTGTGCGTGTTTTGTTTCTATGTTTTCGTTTCTCATTGTGTTCTACGTTTATTTGTGGTGTCCTGTACTCATATATGCATGTGTATATACATATAGATGTATGTTTGTACATATATGTATGTATGTATGCATATGTTTTATTTATTAAATTGTTATATATATATATATATATATTGGTGTCTTGTTGTACCATTTATCTATATTTATATATATATATATATATAATATATATATATATATATATATATATATACGTAAAAGTAGAACGTTGGAATGAGTGCTCAACACTGCATTGGTGGATAATATATACATATAATATATGTACACATATATAGGCAAATTGTCTTCAGTTATATTACACCAGGATAACCTAACCTGGTGAGCAGATTTGATACACAAAACCTAGAAGAAGCCTATTTTATGTGTGTTTATGTTTATAGTGTGCATGTGGCTGTGTTTATATCTGTGTATTCTTGTCTTGACATTATGAGATGGTTGTAAAGAAGTGTTACCATTCATATAAGCGATGTCATTGGTTTCCAATCTATGTAAACATATCTGGCCATGGTATAATATCATTTTGCTTGGTAATAGGTGAGAGTTGAGAACAAGGGCATACGGTTGTAGAAAATCTACCCTTAAATTTTGTCTGAAAACATGGAAAAGTAGTTATTAAAATATTGATGATGATAATGATAATATATATATCATTGTTGTCATTGACTGAATATCCACTTTTCCATAGTTGTACGGGGTAGGTAATACTTGTTGAAGCAGATTTTTCTATCAGTGGATGCTCTTCCCATTACCAATTTTCAATTGTTTTCAGGTTAAGTAATGTCCCCCTATTTCATCAAACAATGAATAGCTTATTGGCTGGGCATGTTTATGCAGAAGATTGCAAGCAAGTGAAACTTTTAATATTAATGGTGACTGCAATTTCAATTAGCACATGCACACTGAAGACAAAGAACAGAAACACTTTTATATACATCCATACATATGTGAAATTTGTCAATATCCTAGCAATGCCAATAAATAAAAGATAAAAATTACGAAGTAAACAGAAGTAAAAATGCCTAAAATTATTGTTTGTCCATTGGTGCTCAATGAAGACAATGGCTTCAGCCATATGGCACTTCAACAGAGGACACAGCCATACAGGTGACCAGGAAATCATGACTGCTTCCATCTGAACAATGCTTCTTGTGTGCTTGAAGTAATGAAAGTAGCAGTATTTCATTCTTGTGAATGCTATACATGCAGTGCCATCATAAATGTTCCTCTGTCTATGGCTCACAAAAGATTCAGTCACTAGCAACCAATGGAAACCATGACTGACGATGCAGCACTTTCACATAAAGATGTATTCATGTGGGAAAGCAAAAAACAACTTCTTCTGCCCATGCAGCATTTGATACAACATAATTGTGTATCCTTTGCTTGAAATCCACTCTATAAGTGTGCCTGGTGGGTTTCTTGACCTGATGCATAAATTCTGTAAACAAAATGTTAATTTAAGTAGTGTCATTTGTTTCCACTTTTCTGCATCATCAAATCTGCGTTGTTTGTTGTTCGATAGCCTGAGGGATTTCTTCTTTGCATGGAACAAGATGAGGGTTGGTATCAAAACGTGTATGTGGGCATAGAAACCCAACCCCAATGTGTCCCATCTAAACCATGTATATATATATATATATATATATATATATATATATATATATATATATATATATATATATATATATCTAAATATGCATACAGCTCCAACAGTCTTAGTAGAGCACTACTGCCTTTAAATCAAAAGATGTACCAGCTACTGTGTGGTGCTATGTGTCACATTGAACTTAAATCCTAATTTAACAATGCAGCCACCATATTAGAATTTATTGCATGTGTATGTTTACACATACACATGCACACACACACACACACACACACACACACACACACACACACACACACATATATGGAAGGAAATGCTTCTACTTCCTTTTGATTGTATTGAAATATATTGGAACTTAATTGAAATTTTTTTCTGAAGAAGGTTAAATTTTGGAGACTGATCTTAATACATGCACATACACAAATACTTTTACATATATCCACACATGTATATATACATACATACGTGAAAAGCAGTTGGTGTCTAATATAATACTATCTTTTAAACTTGAATTATTATGTTGATAAAAAAAAAATAAAATGCAGAAAATATGTGTATATATTTAAAGTACAACAACATATATTTATTTTACTGTATGATTTCAACACAATTTTGTTTATAGAATTTGACAATATGTTGAAGCCTTATTCCAGTCTAGCCTATTGTATGCTACCAAGGCAATACTTCTGTTGTTGAGATGTTAAACATAACTATTCAATCATGTTATAGAAGAAATAGAAGTTGTGGTTAATATTATTGATAATGCACTATGGAATTATACTAGAGTACTAGAAAATATTCCGATTTGTATATCTATGTATGGACTTATATATGTATATGTGCACACTTGTGTACAGTGTGTCACACACTTCTTCATCATCATCATCATCATCATCGTTTAACGTCCGCTTTCCATGCTAGCATGGGTTGGACGGTTCAACTGGGGTCTGGGGAGCCCGAAGGCTGCACCAGGCCAGTCAGATCTGGCAGTGTTTCTACAGCTGGATGCCCTTCCTAACGCCAACCGCTCCGAGAGTGTAGTGGGTGATTTTATGTGCCACCGACACAGGTGCCAGACGAGGCACTTCTTCTTTTCAACAAATTCAGGATATTAGACTGTTCTTTGTATGTCATTGGCTTAATTACAGAGTGAATACTTCGGCAAAACAGCATTCTTTTCTTTTATTTCTGATATGATCATTAAAATACAATAGAATACAGATAGCATATTGAGCTTTATAATTCATAGTGATTTAAGACTTTTCTTAGTTTTAGCTATTCAGCTGTGGCTGTTCTGCAGTACCACCATTCATGGCTAAGCTAGGGTATCACTAAGCATGGAGAAGTATACTTCAACAAATGAAAAAGTGCAGAAATGAAGAAAATATTTGTAACTTATTGTTGCAACATTTGTAACATCCATCTTCACTTACTCTTCACTTTCAGAGACAATATTTTGACTGGATCACTCTGTCTTGCTGCAAAACATGTTCTACATAAAGGCACAACTCTTAGCTCACCATCATTGTTCGACCGTGGTCGAGACAATGGAATTTACCATGCTACGCCAGACTTCACGGTCCATCATGGCATTACGGAGGTCCTGTAGCTGGATGCCTGTATCCCTGGAGATTACATCAGGGTAGGAGATTGTGCGCCCTCTGGTATTGCGAGTAGATGGCTTCCAGAGGAGAAGAGTAGAAATTGCCTCGTTTTCAGCTCTACAACAATGTCCAGCAAACTGGACTCTCCTACCTTTCACAAGAGATGTCACAGGTGGTAGTTTCCCATATATTTGCATTTTGGTTGGATGACGCTTCCACGAGAGATTTTGAGCTCTCATAAGGAGGCGAGTGTAGGTTCCTTCCAACTGCCTCTCAAGCTTCTTTTATAACGACCAGGCTTCTGAGCCATATATTAGAATTGGTTTGACTGTGGCTTTGAAGATTTCAAATTTGAAGTCTCTACTTAGATTTGATGACCAGATCTTATGCATGTCATTACAGGCTGACCAGGTCATACCCTTTCTAGTTGGGAAATCTTTTCCAGATGATGACTATGGAACTCATAGCTGCAAGCAGTGGCAGCACTGTAAAAATGACAAGAGTCTTTATTAACTTGCTGTATTGAGGCTAATCTGTATGTGTACTGCTGTTAAACATGATGAACTTACAGCAATAGCCTCTCACTTCTGGAGTTGTATGTGATCAGTATATGAATGCTATTTAATAGCAAACTCTTGTGAATATGCCACTTTCCCTCCTATTCATTCTCATAATCCTGTTTTCCTTCTATTATTTACCAACTAAATTAGCTAACTTACTGACAGCTAATTGCGATGTTAGAGTTCTATGTTATACAATGTCATCATGTTTTGTCATTTTACTTGTCTGCCTTTGATAGTTTAGTCGTTTCACTCTTTTTGCTTTTTGATGTATACGTGCAATAGCTGCAGTTTGGGAGCACAACTTGAATTTCTGCCTTTCTTTCTCTCTTTTTTCTTTCTTTCACGTTTCCTTCCTATAATTTTTTTTCCTTATATCCCATTCCTATTTGATATCCCATTCTTATTTGCTCTTTTTTATAGCTGAAATAAAAATAGAAATTAATTTCGTCTACATAGAAATGGTTCTCTTTTAATAACTAACTGAGTTTCATTTATGTATTCATTCGCATTTTGTTTGTTGTTTTTTTGTTTTGTTTTGTTTTGTTCTCTTTTATATGAATCATTATTTTCAATGACATTTCTTTCTTTTCTTTTTCAGGTAAGTAACTCACTAATTCAAATACACTTTATAGCTGTGATCGTCAGAAACCAATTATTCCGCCAGCAATTGGTAAGACAAATAGAAGCATTGCTAATATTTATCTAACAAGCTTTGTGTGTTCTTAGCAAATACACTGAAATACTATTGGTATACCTCATTTAATAACTTGCTGAAGAATACAACACTTGGCTATATGGACATTTTCATGTGTCTTCAATATTCTAACATAAATATTTTGAGGTTTGAAAACAGAAAATGGTGAGAGTGGATGGAATTCACTATTTTTATTGTTTTTAAAATAATGTTCCTTATTTTTTCATAAACTATTTTTTTATTCTTTCCCTCAGTCTGTGGCATTTTTCATTTAATCCACATTCCATGTCAATTATTTCGATTCTTGGCTAAAATTAAGAAATAGTTTCCTTTTGTTTCCTAATGTAATCATCTCTATGCCATTTCTAACACATTTACAAACGTCTGTTCCTGTATATAACAGCCATAAAATGTTTGTTTTTATAATTTTTATGTAGATTTTTTTCTTATATACATCATATAGATTTTTCTTCTTCTATAACTTTATGATATAGTTTGTCTAGAATTAGTAAAAAAGTTAGAGAGAGAGAGACAGAGAGAGAGAGTGTGTGTTTTTGTGTGTATATATGTGAGAGTGTGTGCATACATGTCTGTGCACAGAAAGTTATACTTGCTGCTTGAACATCTCTAGCTGACAAATTCATTTTTTTCATTTATAACTCAAGAATTTCATCTCCATTTAATCATTTTTCACATAGATGAAAAATGATACTTCAATTGTTCAGTGAAAGGCTGTAATCATATATACGTATATACATGCATGCATACATACATACATACATACATACATACATACATGCATACATGCATGCATGCATACATACATACATACATACATACATACATACATACATACATACATACATACATACATACATACATACATGTGTATATATGATTGATTGATAGGAAAAGAGACAGGTAAATTCATAGGGAACAAATGTTTCAATTTATTGATAGATTAGCTAAGTTCTGTTTCTCTTCAAGTGAGAACTAAATAAATCAGGTGCTTTGGGGGATATATTGAAGAAGCATGTTGTAATAACCATCCATGGCTGGTAGGCTTTGGTTGGACAAGTCCTCAAAATGTCCAGACAACAAAATTTTGTGAGATTCAGTATTTTCAAGTCTGTGCTCATGGTCTTCATAGGCCCTCTGAAACTGGGGAAACCAATGCTATTAACACTCCTCTTGAACAGATGCAGTTAACAACTGAAGGAAACATTTTTAGGTAAGAATTCTAGAGGGTTGATGTTCTTGGGAAGAAAGCCTATGTATAATGGTTAGTTCAGAGCATGGAAAGCTGGACACAATATAAATAATGAAAGAAGGAGAGAGAAGTAAGTCAGGAATGATTGACTGGAGGTGCTTTATGAAAAGATACCTCTGGGGAACAGGGGCTAGAGATTTGAATATATTGGTAAGTGACTTCATGCTAATTAGTCAAATGACTTTTCTTTGGACATGGTCTAGGATGTTAGGATGCGTGTGTGTGTGTAGCAGCAGTACCATCCTGGATGTGGGAGCAGTGCTCCATAATGGGTTTCTTCTGAACTTTGTAGAAAGTGAGTAATTGTTGAAGGCAGAAGTATTTTCTAGTTTTGAGGATGCAGGCCAATCCATTGATACAGTCTTTGCTTTGTTGAAGATGTGCATTCACCAGAAAAGATCATCAATCATGGTGAAATCTAGTATTTGAAATGACCATGAGGGTACTAGTTGCAGTTTGTTAATGTATATGAGGTGGCAAGGTGCAATAATGCTTATGTGCAATAATATTTATTTTTATTGTTTGTTGGGGGCACAATTGGAATGATCCCATTGAAAGATGGTTTAGAATTTCTATTTATCAAATCATTGCAGAGTTGGCATTAGGTGCCTAAGTTTCATATGGATGATGCTTGGATATGGAAAATTAGGGAGAAGTGAACAGTGGTATTATCTGTAAAGAAGTGGGTGTTGTTCAAGATGACATCGAATCTTGTGGTATACCTCATTAATAACATTTGTCAGGTAAAGGCTTGGTGAAAAGAAAGGCTTCTGGTCATAGAAAATCTGCCTCAACAAATTGCATCTGATCCATGGAAGAATTGAAAAGTTAGATTTTGTTTCCAGTTTCAGTTATTTTGTGTAATGACAACAATAACAATAATTTAAACAACATAGTGAAAACATTTCATTGTGGCAACAGAAGTGAAAGGAGAAAGAGAAAATGAAACAGATAGATAGCAGAAAGTGATGTTATCACTTAAAATCTAGGAATCCCTTAAGCAATTTATAAATAGATTCAATTGCCACATGCTAGTAGGAGTTCAAATTGTATAACATCCAGGGCTGGCACCATATGCTAGTGATTGCCTAGGGTGCTACAATCTGTGGGCACCACACAAATTCTGAACAATTTAAATTGAATTTCTAAATCTAACTGAAAACATGGATTTTTCAAAGAACATTAAAAAAGAAAACAAAGAAGCAGGAAAAAAAAAAAAAAATTTTTTTATCTTTATCTTAGCCTTAATATGTCAATGAAGAATGGCTGTAGTTTTTTGAACAATGTTTTAGCA
>NC_043009.1:50208672-50213672 GCF_006345805.1 Octopus sinensis | reverse complement strand
AATGCAACCATTTTCTGGAAAAATAGATTCTTTTTGTTGTTGCTTTTGTGGTTGTGGTTCTTGATTTTTAATTTTATTTATATGTTTTTCCTCATACAAAAAAAATCTTTAAATCTATTATCAAATAAAGTTATTGAATGTGAATAGAAAAACTTTGGAATGTTCTGTTAAATATAAGGTAGATATCTATACATGGTTGGTTCATTTTTGTTGTTTTTGTGTTTAGTGATTTGCCAATAAGGAATTATATAATAAGAAAACCTGCCTTCTTAGAAAATGGGAGGTTTTCCTACATAGACTAATAAAGAATTATTCTAGCCCCAAACTAAAAGAAAAATCCTTGACTGATGATTCACGATATTGGAAATGAAGTAAATAACAAAGGGAACTGAGTGTGATGGTGGTGTTGGTGGTAGTGTTGGTGGTTTGGGAAGAACAGAAAGTATATGCCAAAATGGATAGAAAGAGGAAAGGAAGTGGAGAGAAAATAAAAATTTGTCAGTTTGTATTATATCCAACACAGATTCCAATCTGAATTTATACGAAGTATCTCTACGCGCATCACCACCACCACCACCACCACCGCCACCAACTAACCCACCATTATCTATTCTTTTCTCATACAAACACCCGCACACGCACACTCACAAACACAGGTGCATACGCATGCACATAATATTCTAAAATCTTTAAAACTGAGTGGTTAAAAAAGAAATATATCCCATGCAAACACAAGCACTGTTATATAAATGCATGTAAACACCTACATGTGTATATGCGTAAGTGCATTCATGCATGTGTCTGTGTGTTCATAGAAACATATGTAAATATAAAGGTGTTTATGTTGGATATGGCTGAATGTCTGTACATGCATGTGTATTTATATATATATGTGTATGTCAATACATGTATGTGTATTTATTTATATATATATATGTATATACATAAATGTGTGTAAATAGGTGTATAAATGTACAACATAGACAAATACAGGTATATCAAATAATAAACATGTAACGTATATTCTTGATTTATTAACATTATCTCCACCTCTTGAGAGTGTTTCACAATTAGCAAACGGTAATTGATACCACCCCCATCTGAGAAGGATATATTATCTCAAGAATTAAAAGTTCTTTGAAGTCTGTCATTAAGAAAAATGACAGACTTAATGCCTAGAGATAAGAGGACAATTGTGGACACATCTTTCTACCTTATGGTGCATCATCAGCATGGCAATTTCTGTGTGTGTGTGTATATGCATACGTATATGGCTATATATATATATATATATATAGCCCACAGATGAGATCCAGAGATTCTCAGTATAGAAGACACTTAGCAGATTCAAACTTAGATTACCACACAGCCAAGCCTACACCTATCTAAAAAACTTTGAAATACAGATAAAGAAGATAGATTGCAGGCATACTGTTTAATTTACCTTAAAAGAGGTTGCATACAGAGGGTGGTATAAAATAACATACTTTAAACACTGTCAGATTAGTACATCAAAGTCATAGAAGTAGAGCCAGATGTTAATATACCTTCCCACTCTGTTTAGTCAGCTATTGATGACACTTATGTGTAATATATAGTGCACATATTACACATGGTGTGTATTATAGGAATCAAATGCATACCAGATAGAACAGATGAACATGCAATAAAAAATCTCATAAAACAATACACATTATATGTCACTACAAGGTTGACACTAATTGTAGATTTCATGAACGATAAGATTAAAAACTTTTTGAGAACAAACTTTGGATAATCAATATAATATATAAATCTAAATATAAAAGTGAAAGTAAAAACTTCATAATTCCAAATATTACTTACAACTGGCCAGATTATTACAGCATCCTCTTGTAAGCTCAAGACTGATTTTGAAACAAGGCATTAGGAAGAGCATCCAGCTTTAGAAACACTGCCAGATCAGACTGGAGCCTGGTGCAGCCTCCTGGCTTCCCAGACCCCGGTCGAACCGTCCAACCTGTGCTAGCACAGAAAACGGATGTTAGACGATGATGATGATGATGATGATCAATTGCAACACATTACATTACACACCATAAAACGCAGTTAGAGTGAAATATTTTAATAGAAAACACTTCCTTACTTTATAGAATTTCCTACATAAATATATAATAGATTATGGAAGCCGAACTAATATTGCAAGACAGGGATACAATTAACATATAATATCTATGCATCACAACACCTACGCATCACAACTCTGATATAGAACTCCAGTTCTGTAATGGTCAAATTCCAGCATGAAAGTTTGTATAAACATAAACTGCACTATAAAAAGGGTATCACAGAAGCCTAAACTAGTTTTTCTCCTGAAGATGAGGCTGAGGATAGTTTGGAAATGTTAATTAAAGATAAATTATTCCAAACAGACTAAACAGATCAGATAACAAGAAAATTTCAATTATAAAAGATGAAGTTGGAACATAGGATGTAGTTTCAATATAATAAATATACACAAATATGTGTGTGTGTGTGTGTATGTTTATACATATATACATATATGTTTACATCTATATATGTATGTCTGTTTGCATATGTGAGTACATATATGGATATATGCACTTACATATGTATATAACTGTCTATAGCCATGTGTTTGTATATGTGCTCATGAACACACACATACACACAAATAGATATACACATACTCATACATGTGTGTGTGTGTTGTTTACATTATATATATTTTCACATATATTTTTATCTGTGTATTTATGTATGTAGCTGCCATCATTTATTCAATATCTTCACTGTTTTGTTTATCATTATAGTTGCTATGTCCTTCTCTTCTATATAGACTTACTGCCGCAAGTGAATACCATTTTCTAGAAAATTCAATGATGACAAAACAAATAGATTCTGTACTCCTTGAAATTTCTGGTTAATCCCAGTAAATAACGACTCCCATTTTCTTTTCCCTTTTCTCTGTCTCCATTTTTAGTTTCAGTATCTTTAGTTTATTTTACGTCTTCTGGTTTTTAATTGTGGGTTAGCCAATAATTTCCATCTAATGGTCTATTTGATAATTTCTACCTACCATTCTTGCATCTTTCACTCGTGATCTCTTTTTCTTGAAGCAATTATTTGCACATTGTCATTACCATAATTTCATTTCAACTAACTGCATTGCTGGAATCCAGTAAAGGGAACTAACTAGGAATTAAGTAAGTAATCTCTTATATGATAGCCTAATAGCTATATTTTTATTTATCTATGTTGCTGTTGTTTTCTTTATTCTGTTGATCACACTTGTTTTAGATAATACGATATATGTGTATATACGTATATATTTTCAGAGTTTATATCACACACATACACATTTACATAAATATATATATATATATAATATATATATATATATATATATATATATATTTATGTAAATGTGTATGTGTGTGATATAAACTCTGAAAATATATGCATGTATACACATATATATATATACATACATACATATATATATATATAATATATATATATATATATATATATATATATATATATATATGCACATACTCACTCATATGCATATACACATACATGTATTCTACAAAATGAAGTAGTATCTGTAACCTTTATGAGAACTTAAAAGTGATTAGTGTTCTCGATTTTGTAGACCTGAGGCCCTTAATCACTGACTCAACAACATTGTTTGGAACTTCAACTCCCACCTCCTCATTGGCAGACAAAAATAGAACAAGAACAACAAATGTTAATTTGAGTGTAAAATAAGTTTGAAAATACTTTCTTTGTTCTAGTTAGTAACAGCCAATGAGTTTTCTAACACCAATGAATATTCCAATTTAGAAATTATCAAACTATATTTTATTTTGTTACTTTATCCTTTTTAAAATCATTTATCACTGCTTCTAAAAGAACAATGACTATTGTTGTTAGATTGTTATTAAAGTCTCCTGGCCATGGGTTGGTTTATATCTTTAGAATAATAATAGAATAATAGAGTAGCTGTCATTATTATAAATATTTATCACACTTCAGCAGAGCTGAGGTTAGAATAAATTTTTCAAGCTGACTAGGATTTGATCCAAATTTATTAGGAAAAATGAATATGCATTTGCTATCATAAAAAGATTGATTGTTCAGTGATTGTTCACTAACCATCATAAACAATGATTGTTGAATGAATTTTACTTGGAAATGTATTTGCACCAAGGAAATGAATGACTTACACCAAACTATTGAAAAAACATGCTTAAACAGTTGCTAGACTTCCATGAAATAAATCAAATAACAATTATTAAGACTCTAGTAAATATGAAAATCAGCTTCCTCCAACTCACTAAATATTCATTCAAAGTTTTCTACTGTAGTTCAAAGAAGTTTGTGTACTTTTCAAGAAGACTAAATTCTTTTACAACTACACTGGAAGATATTTTATGAAGCCTATGTTCTCGTTCTCTATCCACAGAAGCAGTGCATGTCTGGCTTAAAATGTGATTTGATTGTAGATGATGTCTATGTGTGTGTGTGTGTGTGTGTGTGTGTGTGTGTGTGAAGAGAGAGAGAGAGAGAGACAGACAGACAGAGACAGAGGTTAAATTTTAGACTTTCAGAAGAGATACAAAAGTGATTTAGGGACAATGATTGTGAGATAGATTAGTCTTGTAACCCAGTCTATTTACTATCAAATAATTAGTCACAGACCTCATTGTGATTAGTATTTAAAATATGCCAAGAACAGCCACAGAAATCTTCATCTTTTTGTATATTACCTATCGTAAATCAACTTGATGGTGCACACGGCTCTCCCAATTATTACCTCCAGAATTTGAACACAGTCTGACAAGATAATATCTAACAGTAGAGGCGCAATGGCCTAGTGGTTAGGGCAGCGGACTCGCGGTCGCAGGATCGCGGTTTCGATTCTCAGACCGGGCGTTGTGTGTGTTTATTGAGCGAAAACACCTAAAAGCTCTACGAGGCTCCGGCAGGGGGTG
>NC_043009.1:50196172-50203672 GCF_006345805.1 Octopus sinensis | reverse complement strand
GTTGATGCATACAGAGGTTCTTGCATCGATATGTATTGATAGAAGCACTTGCATCAGAGAGACTGAGAGAGAGAGAGAGAGAGAGATTGAGAGAGAGAGTGTGAGAGATGTATGTGCAGGCGTTTTAAGTATGTTACTGTATGTGTACTTCATACGTAAATGTGTATGTCTTGATTCCCTTAGTATCATGTATAAACATACCAATCAGTATTGGTGCATGCTTGTCCATTGATGTGAGTGTATGTTTGAGTACATGCACATGTGCATGTGTGTGTGAGTGTGTGTGTACATGCATGTGCTTGCATGCATATTAATTCATATAGAGACATGCTGTTCATATATCAATTTCTTCAATTTCTATGAAGATGTGTATATGTATAAACATTGATTTACTGTTCATATGTGCGTATGTGTGTGTCTACATGTGTGTCATATGTTCAAATAGTACTACATATAAATTTATGTCCATGCATGCTGATTCACATATGTGTGTGTGTGTGTGTGTGTATAGTATATATTATATATATATATATATATATATATATATATACCCTATATATATATATATATATATATATATAAATAGTATATTTTATATGCTATATATATATATATATATAGTATATTTTATATGCTATATATATATATATATATATATAGTATATTTTATATGCATATATATATATATATATAGTATATATATATATATATATATTATATGCTATATATATATATATATATAGTATATTTTATATGAATATATACATGTATATATCTATACTCATGTATATATCTATGTACACATATGTATTTGTAGTTGTGTTTCGTGTGTGTGCATGTGCATGCATATTAATTTATATTAATGTGTCCCTGCATGTTGATGTGTATATTTGAGTATATGTCTTGTTATCCATCTATATACATTTGCATGTTTGCATGTGAAATGCGTACAGTATGTGTATACACATATTTTGATATGAATTTATAGTTTTGGTTAGAGGTATGTACGTATGTGTGCATGTTGTTTGCTCTATGCTATTTGTGCATACACATATGGAATTGAAGTGATGCATTCTGTGTTTGTGTATTTATGTGTATGTGTGTGTGTGTGTGTGTGTGTGTATGGGGATGTGTATGATTGTGCAGTGTTCTGCATATTTGTAGTGGCACATAACCATTTTGAATATCTACAGGAAAAGAAGAGTGTGTATTAATTTACTTAGATTTGTGTGTGTATATGAGATTCTGTGTGTGTGTGTGTGTGTGTGTGCATGTGACTGTGTGTGTGTGTGTGTGTGTGTTGGAAGTGAGGAAAGATTCAAATCTCCAAATTAGACACCAAAACCATTGTCAAATTTGTATAAAATGCCTTTTTTTTTTCTTTTTGCAAAACAACTTTCCAATGATGGAATTTTTCTGAACATCATCATCATCATTATTATTATTATTATTATTATTATTATTACTGCTATTGTTATTATTATTATTGTTGTTGTTGTTGTTCCTCTCGTTCGCATTCACTCTTTGACTATGTCATCGCGTTGGTAACTGCCGAGTGCAATCAGGTGACTTTTTCTTCTGTTTCATATAAATCTTCAGCAATTACCATCTACTTCTGTCTCTTGTTACATTTTTCACCCCTTTCCCACCCCCCATCTCCATTTACCACCTTTCTCCTCTTAACTATTAAACATCTTACACTTTTTCCCATTGTTCTTTCGTTGTTTCTTCGTCTGTTTTTGTTTTTGTTTTCTCTTTTGTTTTCTGAGTCGAATTACTATTGTTGTTGTTGTTATTCTCATTCACTGGATTATCGTTTCATTCGTTTTTGTTTTATTTTTATCCTTTCCTTGATACACTAAAACTCTCTTAAATTTTTTCGCCACTTTCATCTACCTCTCCTCTTTCTCACACATCTACCTCTCTCTCTCTCCTTGCCTCTCAATTGCCTTCCCTTTTTCTTCCTCCTCCTCCTCATCCCCACTCACACACTTTTAAATTCTTTTACCCTTCATTCCTTCTTTCTTTTCTCCCCCCCCCCGCTTTTCTCCTCCTGTTATTTCCTTTCCCTTTTCTCATTCCCCATTTTCCTTCCTCTTTCCACATCCTACCTTTACCCTCCTTCTTTGCCTTCCTCATCCCCTTTCTTATTTCCTTAACCTCTTTTCCCCTTCACTCCCTTTCCCCTTCTTCATCCACTTTATCACCCACCCCAGTATATATACGAAAATATGAATAATTATTCTTTTAATTTAGAAACATATTCAAAAGTTCTAATTCATTCACTGGAGGCAAATTTTTGAAGAAGCTTAATTAAAGACTTTTATATCAGTTATTCCAGTATTTCACCCCCTCCTCCCTCACTATTTCCTTACATGCATACAGTATATGTGTGTGTGTTTTATATGTGTATTATATTATTTATTACATACACAAATACATGCGCACAAATACACATATTTGTGCAACATTACTTTAATCCATGGGAATGTATTTCTGTCTATGGGGGTACTAGTGAGAAATGTTGACAAAGAGCTAAGTACACTCACTCTCCCTCACTTTCTCTCTCTCCTCTCTCTCTCTCTCTCACACACACTTTCTCTCTCCTCTCCTCTCCTCTCTCACACACTTTCTCTCTCCTCTCCTCTCTCTCTCTCTTACTTAACCACCTGGCAGCTTCCGAAAAATTAGTTAAGTTTTCGATGCATCACCATTAAGAATTGCTGTCTTCTATTGTTATCAGCTATTGCATTTGTCATCTAACCATCTTAATATTTTATTCAGTTTTTAAATTTTTAAATCAAAAATGCAGCACATTATCAACTGTATCACTTGACACATTAGAATGTATTATGTATGTAGTTAGCTGGCAGTTATTGTGAGCAAGGTGGTTTCCAGTGTACATCAAAGTTAAGTTCAATGACGTGTTCTCTTAAGTAAAAATATTCTTAGCAGTAAGAGATTAATTGATATACTAGAAAGTATTTTCTGTTTAGTTAATTCATGTTTGTTTGTGGGTTTTTTAAAAATTTTGTTTCTTACTTACCCATTTATTCTGTTAAAATTTATTTTTCCTTTCACTTTAATGTTTTCAACTTACTTTGTATTGTAAGAACCTTAAGTAAGTTTCTCAGTTCTGATTATCAATGTCAATGAACTGATGTCAAAGAAGAAAATAAATTAACAAGTATGCGCATATGTGGACATACCCATGCACGCACATGTGCACACACATACACACACATACACACTATCTGACATATCTATACATGTGTTTTAGTTCACCTCTGTAGATAATGCCTTTTAGAAAGGAATGAATTTCATGACATCCCAATATTATCTATCATCAACATTCTATCCATGCCTGTCATTCATAATAGGCCTAAGCTATAGGCTGATCATTGAAATAACAAAGGCTAATGTTGGTTTCTTACTTTATTTAACTCAAGGCCACTAATTGTATAGATATGGTGTTATTGAATGAATCACCCATCATACATTACTGGTATTGATGTGATTTATTCTTGATAGAACATGGTTTATACAGGCATGATTTGAACTAGGAAATGAGATTGAACAAAATCACACTCTGAGAGACATTTAATCAACTGCTATTCTTCTACCTTTAGATAAATAAAATTACAAAAGTTAAAAAACAGATAGAATTATGTAAGATGAATAGCTTAATGAGTCATGAGGATGTCAACCAACTCTCCAATCAAAACCAAATGTCTTAATGAAGGAATACATTGGACAACATGGTTTTATATATATTATAGCTGAGTAAAAGACAGGTTGGTTATGACTGGAATATCTCTGAGCATAAATCTGGCCTGGGTCTAAATAATATCAAATATCTTCATGAGTCCACTTTTCCTTTTTCCCCTCACACCTCTTGGCTCTATATTGTCATATTTGAAAAACCCTTCATCATTTTGGGATTGAAACAAAATATGTAATGTAAATATTATCACTTCCTCTATTCTGCTTGTGTGCCAAGTTCCACTGTGTTAAATTCTAACACGTTGATCAGTGATGACCATTATTACAATGTTCCAGCACTGAAGATAATGACAGATTTATTGATAATATTGCATCAGGGAAAAATTTTGAAATCTCAAAGCCTCTTTTAAATTCACGTCTGCTATAGTATTCTTGGATTAAATGAGACTAAACATTTTATTGACTCCTATATGCATATCTAAACTTAATATGCAAGCTTACCAAAGACTCCTCACTTCTACAGTTTTTTTTCCTTGGTTATAGTGAAGAAACTTTCCATCTTGTGGCTCCTACTTCTAGATATACTGAGATGGCTACTGAGATGGCTACTGAGATCCAAGTTCTATTGTTTTTAAACAGTTTAATCAGAAGAAAAGGACAATACCTATTGTATCTGTTGGTTCTCTGATACAAAGATTGATACACTTGATGTTCAAGTATTTTAACTGTGGATGAAGCCCAGATATTATCCACAATTCTTTACAACACAGTTATTTACAGCATTCATTATAGAGAAACAAATACAAACTACATATGTGCATTGTTTCATCTCCTTTGTACACCATAAATAATTTATTCTTCATATATTGGAAGCCCTTGAATATCATATTATTTGCTTATTTCCACCCCACCAACCCTTTTTATATTTGGTTCTTGTCATCATTGTCAATGTTGTAGTTGGCAATGGCTCAATTTCAGCCTCTTCTTTCTATGTTGTTTGTACTAAAAATAATTTTTATCTCCATATAAAAGATGAGCTGCTGATCCGTGATAACCTTGATTCATGTCAGATGGCTATTTGTTACTTATGGAAACAGAGTTTTCTATCATTCAGTTCATTCATCATTATGTTTGATAGACACACCCTCACCATAGCATATCACACACTAGGATCATTTGATCTGCAAATCAATATGGAAATTTCACAGAAAAATCTCTTCTCAGAACAGTGAAAATTGTTGTTTTTCAGGATTTTATATTTAGTTTCTGTGTTTTTTTTTATTTTATTATTAGTGATACTAATTTGTTCTTAAATTACATAATGATCATTATCTCTTGGGAGAATTAAATTTCTACATTAGTTGTTGCAGTTATTGTTTTGTATATGCCATCATCAATAAATTTAAGTCAATAAAGGAACCTTAACATGGTCACTGAATCTGCTAAAAATAGCTGCTAAATCTCTCACAAATCACACCCTGCTGTCTTTTTAAAAATTGCTCTTAAACCTGACTAGAAGATCATTGATCATAGGCCTGCTTGATCATGGCTGACTTAGAATTAACCAACATCAATAGCTATAACAAGCATTATATTGGTCAGACAGTATTTGTTTGTGAAGGGCTTGAAAAGCTGATTGAGCAAATTAGTACAATGTATGAATAAATACTATAGAAAGTGAAATACTATAGGTATTATCTAACATACTATAGCAGATAGAAATAGGAATACTATAAATAATATATAATAAAAGATTCTTTTGAAAGAATGTTTCTGGCTTATTCATAACACTTCATGGACCTCACAACAACTACCAGTTCACTTATCTCTTAGTTACCCCTTTTGTTTCTTCTATTGCTACCACAACAACCTGTACTCTTTTGAAGTAGCTAGCTGCATATCTTCTCCACCCAGCTCTATATTCATCTCATACATCTCTCCTCCTCTTGTTGGGTTTCATCTAAGTCTTTCATCCCCAGACCTGCAACCTTCTCAAATGTTTTCTTCAACCCATGTGTTACTTGTAAGCATTAACTTACAAATATTAAAATCGGTCATCAACCACATTAATTTCACCAGTGTGGAAATCGTCGTCATCATCATCATCATCATCATCATCATCATCATTTAACGTCCGTTTTCCATGCTAGCATGGGTTGGACAGCTTGACAGGAGCTGGCAAGCCCGAGAACAGCACCAAGCTCCACTGTCTGTTTTTGGTATGGTTTTTATAGCTGGTTGCCCTTTCTAATGCCAACCACTTTTAGAAAGAAGTCATATGTGAAAATATTTCATGTAGAAAGTTGAAACGTGTAAGGAGGTTTCTCTTTTACTCTTTTTTCTCTTTTACTTGTTTCAGTCATTTGACTGCAGCCATGCTGGAGCACCGCCTTTAGTCGAGCAACTCGACCCTGGGACTTATTCTTTTGTAAGCCCAGTACTTATTCTATCGGTCTCTTTTGCTGAACTGCTAAGTGACAGGTTTATTTACTTTCCAGTGGTTAATTCATGGAGAAAACATATATTCCCCTTCTTATTGGTGTACATATTTAAGACATCCACTCAAAATAAGGAGAAAAAATTGCAGCAAATGATTGTCTTTTGATGAAGCAATAAGATTATTTCAAAAATGAGATTAAACCACGTATAATTGTAGTCGAAATGAAATGATTAAATGAATAATGCTTTAGAGCATCAACTCACAGAGAAAGCAAAGCTTGTCAAATAAATATTGAACCAAACAACTGGGCTGGATAGAGGTACCTAACATATGGTAGATCTAACATTAGGTACTTGACTTAACACACCTTCTGGGTCCCTGGGTAATTTTAGAAGAATTCTCTCTACTGCAAGCAATCACACCAGACCCTAGGTTCCCTACCCATTTACATTTTCCTCTGTATACATCAAATTGCAGATTAGGCATCATCAGCTTAGTTAATCCTATCAATCTATGAAGTCTGCAGAGTTTGTAGACACTGCATGTCTTCATCATAATTGTATCTGGATGGTTATTATTTTTGATTGTTGGCTACATGTAATAAACTAAGGCAGTAAATTGGTTGAATCATTAGTCATTGCTAAGTTTGTCATGTGGTATTCATTTAGACTCTTTAAGCACTGAGTTTAAATACCACCACAGTCAAGTTTACTTTCATCTTTTTAGGGTTAATAAATAAAGTACTTGTTCTGTACTGAAGCTGATTGTTCTCATTCTCTTTTTCTTTTGTTTGCTTGTTTGTTCGTTTCTTTCTTTCTTTCTTTCTTTCTTTCTTTCTTTCTTTCTTTCTTTCTTTCTTTCTTTCTTTCTTTCTTTCTTTATTTCTGTCTGTCGGTCTGTCAGTCTGTCTCTCCCTTTCTAAAAGAAATCTGTTCTTGTCAGACCTGGAGAAGCGTGAACTTTACCAGGTTTAAAAGCATCCAAGACACACCACTTGTCACACCAATCCTGATTTTGTGGTCATTAACCCTTTCGTTACTGTATTTATTTTGAGATGCTCTGTGTTTCTTTCAATTAATTTTACATATAACAAAGTTTTTAGTAAAATAATTTAGTTACCATTAAGCTAGTGTTAGGAATATAAATTGTGACTAAGGTTTGGTGGAAGATTTTTTATTCAAAACTAATGAAAAGACATTTGTGCTACAGAGCTGGTTTCAGCCTGGTTGGTGTCAAAAGGGTTAAGGATACTAAGAGTAGATGAATAGCCATACTAACTTTGCACCAAAGAGCAGTCAGTGAGGCATAAAAGTCAGCAATAAATTATGTGATGAATT
>NC_043009.1:50188672-50193672 GCF_006345805.1 Octopus sinensis | reverse complement strand
ACGTTAAACGGTGATGATGATATATATGCATATATATATGCATATATATATGCATATATTTATATATATATATATATTATATATATATATATATATATATATATATATATATATATATATATGTATATATATATGCATATACAAGTACACAAATACATCCGCATAATAATTTGTCCTCTGCTCCTTCATTTTCTCTATTCCGTGTCTTACTGCTACATGTACTTACACATATCTGCTGCCAAAATAAGCAAGACAAATGTACGCCCTAACTCATCTGTGCATTTTTCATTTGCACATACATACGTGCACATGTACACTAACACACACTTGAAAAGCTATCAATAGCAAAATAAATACACCAACCTACTTGCTGGTTATCAACAAATGCATGCTGCTTTATGCACATATGCACACAATACGCAATCATTAACAGCATCGTCCACATAAGGAGTCTTGCATATACATCAGCTGGGCACACTGGTTATCAATGCTAAGAGATTTTTCCGCTCATTTTACTGCAGCATATGCACTCACATGCACGCACTTTTCTCTCTGCGTTTGCTTTCAGTTGATCTCTGTGTAGAATCCATTATTACTTGTGTGGCCTCTCTTTCCATCAGTGGCACTCATCTCCAGTAACAGCAGCATTGATGCAAAGACATCCTGTCTCTGTTCAGCTTGATGCACCATATTAGCTAGCCGACCAGATAACTGATTTTTAATGTGTTCTGTATTATTTTACCAATACTCTGATTTATTATTGATTATATCAAACAAGTGCTGAGCTTTGCTGTAGACGACCTCTGACAATGTTTAATTGTCCCCAGTTGATAAAGACTGCATTAATCTTTGGCATTTCGTATTCTGTATTGATTTGATTGTGTACGTACGTATGTATGTGTGTGTGTGTGAATGTTGTGTAAGTTTGTGAGATCATCATAATAATCAGCATATGTGTGATTCTTCTTTATTTTCTTTTTATAGTAGTGTACTCACTGTTTGATATAACCAAACAGTATTATGGTGTTGGATGAGAATGACTGAGGTTCTACAACACCTCCTCCTTGTCTTTGTTATATAGCTTTATTGATTAAGATATCTGCTAGCATTCTTCTTCTCCCTTTTTTTTGTTTTTGTTTTTTGGGACTCTTTAGGGATTTCTTGTTATTTTCTTTCTTTCTTGTTGTACAGTTTGTGTCTATAAAAGAAATACATGTCCAAATCTTGGAAAGGTCATAACTGGAATGATGCATGTTGTTATTATTATTTTTTTCCTTTTTTAAAGACACAAAATAGTTGTTTGGCTTTCAGTGAAAATCTTAGCTTTCTCATCGCATGTTATATATTGCAATTTAAAAATGAAGAGTAGGATTTTCTTGGATTATACCAAAAGAAGAGCAAGTCCAGGAATTAGATGCTCCATTAAGTCCTGATTTAGCCCAGCTGTGTGAGGAGGAATTTATGGAATAATCTTGCTGAGTGGTTTAACAGAATAATTCACATAACGGGAAATTAATGATATCTTCTGAAAAAAAGAAAAGAAAAGGAAATAAAAAAATATTAGCTGGGGATAAAAAGATATTGTTTAGTTTTCTACCAGTGTCTTCAAAACTAAAAGGAACCCCATTTTGTGTGTATTTATATAAATATGTATTGCTTTATTGTGAAAACATATTTTGCTGCTGTCAGAACTATTTCCATTGGAAAATATATAATATATACATTTGTTTTTAATACATTAATTAATAATATCATGGTATTGTACAATTAGTAGAGTTCAAAGAGAAAAATAAAAAGGAAACAGAAAATCTAAATTAAGATTAAAAACTAATTAAATTAACTTTGGCAGAAAAGACCAAAAAAAATCTATGAAATTCTGACAAGAGTCTTCACCTTGAAGTTTATTCTATCTAATATCGATTCTGTATTTATACAGGTGTGAGACCTCAGATTCATCAGGGAGGCAAAATGAGAATGTGACTTCCATGCATTTCTGAAGGATATTTTCACATTGTCAGTAGGTGTAGAATATCTATAACTGTGAATCAAAGCTTGATCGGAGACAGTGCTCTAATTATAATAGAAGTGATGTTGGCAACAAGTGACAAATAATTGGTGGGTGGGGGTGAGGTTTAGTAGAAACAATCAATCCCCAGAACATGACTGTTTTTTTTTTCTTTTTGTTTCATTCACTCAGGATAAAAGGTAAATTCTACCTCAGCAGGATTTGAACTCATAACATAAGAGATGGAATAAATGCACAAGGCATTTTAGTCAACACTGTAACAATCCAACACATCTGTTGGTAATAATAGTGTGGTGATGGTGTTGGTGGTGGTGTGCTATTAAGGTACTAGATATCCTGGCAGTTTTAGTGACTATGCTGTTCTTGTTTAGTACCAGGTAAGTCCTAATCAAGCAGTTTTATAATCAGGGACATTCAAATGTTGACTATCCTGTCTTTTATGGGTATGTAAGACTGTTATCAAATGGGTTCTTCCTTTTTTAAGATTGTTAGGTGTGGTCTAACAGAAATTTGACTGCTATTTCTAGCAGATTGAATAACCAGATAGAGACTTTGCAGGTACTAATATGGCAACTGGTGGTGCTGGTGGCAATGGTGACAGTAGTAGTATTGTGGTTTAATTCAGAGAAAGATAATAAATCTCCAACTGCAGTTGGTTATCAAGAGTAGCCAAAGTTTTTTCTCCCCTGCAGCACTAATCCACTTAGTAAAATGACTAACATATCCAGCAGGGTTATTTTTGTATTTTTCTTGATAGAGAGCTATGTCCCTTACTATCTGATAAGAAAGCAACTTACACCCAGCTGCAAGGGGACCAGTTTCACAATTTTAGATGTCATGTCAGTGGAAAGACTACTCACAGGTTCAGAATCAAATTGGAAGCAGGTGGCAATTGTCATGGTTTAACTCTTTAGTATTTAAACCGGCCATATCTGGCCAAAATATTTAATCTGTTTTATGTTCAAACTGACCAGATCCAGGCTCTCACACCTACCCTACAATGTTATTCTACATTAGGTAATTACACCATCAAGATCTTGAAGATATGAGATAATGCATTATTAATTCAAATCAGTGTGAATCAATAAACATTATGTTTGATAGAACAATCAGAACACTAAAGGGTTAAACAACTTTCAGCTACTGAAGCCATGTGACCTTTCCCCAGAATGAGCCAGTGATGTAGCCTCTAAATGGGTGCATAACCTGCTAGAATTACCAGCCACATCTCTTCCAAAATGCCACCTACTACTCTTCTTAGAAAAAACAAGCAAAAACAAAATGGAAGGACACATTGGACATTGTATACAAAAAAAGACAGTATGGTCATGGATGGAATACATTTGACGATAGGTTTTGTTGATGAGGGTGGCTTGTAATTAATGAATGAGAGCATCAACAGAAAATGCAGTACATGTACTAAGGAATAACAAACCATGCACAAGTCCACCCTTGGCTGCCACCATCTTTCAGCCTCAATGAGTTTATAATAGTGTTGCAAAAGATGCCTGGAAAGGTGTAAAACAGCAGAAAATTGTTGATGCAAGATAGATAGGTGCAGGAGTGGCTGTGTGGTAAGTAGCTTGCTAACCAACCACATGGTTCCGGGTTCAGTCCCACTGCGTGGCATCTTGGGCATGTGTCTTCTGCTATAGCCCCGGGCCGACCAATGCCCTGTGAGTGGATTTGGTAGACGGAAACTGAAAAGAAGCCTGTTGTATATATGTATATATATATATATTTCTTTACTGCCCACAAGGGGCTAAACACAGAGGGGACAAACAAGGACAGACAAAGGGATTAAGTCGACTACATCGACCCCAGTGCGTAACTGGTACTTAATTTATCGACCCCGAAAGGATGAAAGGCAAAGTCGACCTCGGCGGAATTTGAACTCGGAACGTAACGACAGACGAAATACGACTACAAATTTCGCCCGGCGTGCTAACGTTTCTACCAGCTCGCCGCCTTTGTATATATATATATATGTGTATATGTATATATAATATATATGTGTGTGTTTGTGTGTCTGTGTTTGTCCCCCTAGCATTGCTTGACAACCGATGCTGGTGTGTTTACGTCCCTGTAACTTAGCGGTTCGGCAAAAGAGACCAATAGAATAAGTATTGGGTTTCCAAAGAATAAGTCCCGGGGTTGATTTGCTCGACTAAAGGCAGTGCTCCAGCATGGCCGCAGTCAAATGACTGAAACAAGTAAAAGAGTTAAAAGAGAGAGAGAGAGATAGATGGATGAACAGACGGATGGATGGATGGATAAATGAATGGATGAAATTTGGTAAACAACATGCTGCTATTGGTGGAATGAAATTTCTTGAAGAAGCTGTACAACCAGTGTTTCACCCCTGTAGAACAACACCAACTTACATTTCTTGTGATTCCTATTGACAGAGATTTACTGTTTTCCTTTTGTTCCATTTCCCCGCCCTACTTCTTGACATAGATATTTTGTGAATGGTAATCTTTCCCCTGCTGTGTTTTAAATAATCAATAATAATTAGGAGATTCCATATCAAATTACTCTGGCTAAATACACAGGCACGCAAACGTACACGCATGCACACACACACAGACACATACACACACACTCAGATATACACCTGCAACATAGTTGCATGCATATGGGTATATATGTGCTCACACATATACAAATATATACATGTACACAATATACAGATATATACATAGAGGAGCTTTCAAATATATATCTGATACTTATTTAAATATAAGTTAGGCACATACATATATGTATTTCTGTGTATATTACACTTGCATACACACTCTTGCATACACAGATAGACCTCCATATGTACATATGAATATTTGCATACACAAATATTACATTAGTATTCTACAGAAAACTGCACATTTACGGTGATATTTTTGATAATATATATTCACACATATGTATGTGTGTACAAAATATATACATACTTGAGCACATACATTTATATATA
>NC_043009.1:50111172-50183672 GCF_006345805.1 Octopus sinensis | reverse complement strand
TAGTTATTTATTATTTATTCTCTTTTTTTTTGCATGTGTGGGTGGGGGAATTCAATAAATTTCATATTGCAATTCACTGATACAGCCCCTGCCTTACTCATGCACACACAGAAAACACATTGTGTGTATGTGAGTGGTTTTTGAAAGGATTTTCCTAATATTATCGACAAGCATTTGTCAATAATTAATAAGTAATTTTTTAAAATCCTCTAAATATAGCAATATATTTGTTTAGCTATTTATTACAGCAAATATAATTGTCTTGCTTTTGTGTGTATATTTTGTCATGAAATATATCAATATGTATGAGTGTATGTATATATGTGTATGCATGTGTGTTTGTGCATGTCAGGTTGTCTGTACACATGTATAGACAAACTGACATAGAAGTGTAGAAAAATGAGGGCTTCTATCTGAAAGTGGGTAAATCCCTATTTTGGTAAGTGTGTATGTATGTGAATGTGTGTGTGTGCGTATGTGTGCATGCATGCGTGTACATATATGTATATTATCATAGACATTCATATCTGGGTTAATGCTAACTAGAGACAAGTCAGGTGAGAGTGAAAGACCCAAAACAGCCAATGATTCCAGGAAACATCACCGATAAGATGTCCAGGAGCATCAGATGATATATGGAAAAACAAATATCGACCTACAGACACACATACACACAATGATTGTTATTCTGGGTTTGATCCTACTGCAGGGCATTTTGGGCAAGCCTCTTTTACCATATTCCAATGTTGTTCCAAATTTTTTCAAGTAAAAATTGGGTAGACGGAAATTACATAGAAGCCTATCATATTATTTACATATGTCCTCCAAATTTTCAGTCTTGTCACAATTTGTTGAATGCTAAGTCAGTTTATTTAAACCAGCCAAATCCAGCCAAAATATCCTACCAATAGTTTTATGCTCTTCCTTGCATTTTCCCATGTAATCCGTGATTTTTCCAGGCTTTGCTATTATGCTGATTAATAATGTGTCAAATGTGTCAATTAACGGTGTCATTGATAATTTTTTCCTTACCTCAATGACGCTGGTGTTATATATAAAAGTCCCCTTATAGAACTATATTCATAAAAAAAGCATAGAACTATATTATCATCCTCAAATTTGAGAAACAAACACTCATAACTTTTTTCTTTTAAAACTTCATTGCATGAGATTGATACCATGACATTTCTTGAATTGAGCTCTATCACTTAAACTTAATTGAAATATAGTTTGTTTTTAGAATAAAAAGTTAATTATATTTAAATCCAATTTTTTGCCTTACTTATATTTTTTTTCATTATAGTTTACCTCACAACGTTTTTGATACAAATTTTTGTTGCGTGAGACCAAAACTATTAAATTCTTCATGCTTTCTTCTATCACTGAAGCTAAGATAAATATATTTTGCTTTTAAGATACAAAAGTTATTTGGATCTAAACCTGATTGATGGTGTTACTTACTCTCCTATGACGTTGCTACAAATTTTGATGTAAACTTTTTTCTACTGGATCAAATTTCAATTTTTTTAATGCCAAAATGTAGCTAGAGACAAGCCCTCTTCAAAAATGCTAACAGTTTTCAATTTGGTTAAGCACTGAACTAGCAACAAGCTCTGAAAGATGCTACATGTGAGTAAATTGCAGCCTTAAGAATATTATTCAATTAAGGTAGTAGTTGAATGATACAGAGGGAAAATATGATCTGATGCAGAACAATGCATGGAGTAAAATGAAAACTTGTGAAATTTGTTGCTTTTTTGATATAATTCCCATTATATATTACTGTATGTGAAGACTTGAAATGTTGACTGCAAATTCTGGCTGAAGGCCAGCAGGTTTGGTGGGTGGAGGGCAAGTCGATTAAATCGACCCCAGTGTTCAACTGGTACTTATTTTATCAACCCCTGGAGAGATGATAGGAAATTTCCACCCCAAAAGATGACAAGCAAATTCGACCCTATTGGAATTTGATCTCAGAACATGAAGATGAACAAAATGTTGCTAAGCATTTTGCCTAGTGTGCTAATGATTCTGCCAGCTCACCGCCTTCAAGCCCTGAAATATTATTAGCAAATATATGTATTATGGTAACTGAATAACCAGCTTCTTAAAATATGAATGCATAATATATATAGAGAGAGATGTAAGAAACCTTGCCAGATCAGAATGGAGCGTGGTACAGCCTTCTGGTTTGCTAGTCCTCAGTAAAACAGTCCAACCCATGCCAGCAGTGAAAACGGACATAAAATGATGATGATGATTGTGTGTGTGTGTGTGTGTGTGTGTGTGTGTGTGTGGCAGCAAGCTGGCAGAATCATTAGCACACTTGGCAAAATGCTTCATGGAATTTCGTCTGTCTTTATATTTTGAGTTCAAATTCTGCCGAGGTGAGTTTTATATATATATATATATATATGTATATATATATATATATATATATATATATATATATATATATATATATATATATATATATAATGAATGAGGGAAACAGAAAATGGAGTTCACAAGAATCTTTATTCATCGCAATGATCGTTTTGACCTATCCAGCATTGGTCACTTCAGGGTGGGATACTGTACTACTGGTTGTGTTGCATCCTCTGGTGCAGAATGCATCTCGTCGGGTGTCTTGTTTTAGATAAGCTGCCTCACTAAATATACTTGGTTTTACTTGGCTTGTTGTTGTTGCCAGTAGGTTGTTACTACTAACTGCGTACACAAAGTCCAAATAATTACTTTTATACACATCATGATACTCAAGAGGAACATTTAAACAAATGTTAACTACACACACAGACACACATACACACACACATGCATACACTCACACATGAAACTGAAGCTTTGTCATTCTATCACTACTCTGAGTTTCCTTGTTCATTCTTCACAATGACTAAAGAATGGAAGTAATAAATTCAAACTGGTGATAGGATGAACTCAGAGCTTCTAAGAAATGAATAAACTCTTTATTTTTTTTAATGTATCCTCTGCTTTTTCTTTAATTTTAAGATCAAAATGCGTACACAAAAGCATTCATACACTTGGGTATTTTTATAATTGCTCGCATGAAGGTCTGTATATGCGTGTTAGTAAATATTTGCATTTTGGTATGTATCTCACTGTAGTGGCTTGTAAAATTGTGGCCGAGTATGAAAAAGTCACTGTGAATAAGTGTGTGTGTGTGAGACTGATTGTGTACATTTGTGTGTTTATGTGTCTGTGTGTATACATGTGCATGCATTATATATGTATATACATATTGCTATATTGTTTGTGTGTGGAGAGAGCGAGAGAGAGAGAGAGGGGGTGGGGTGGGAAGGGGGAAGTCGAGAGAATCTTATTTGCAATTAAGTATTTTTAGGTATTCCTCACATGAAATGCATAATAAAACCCCATGCAGAGCTAGAGGCAGGTGGAGGAAGGTTGGGTGATCAACAAGTGGACTTTTGGGAATTTCTGCTGAAATCACCCAGGGAGGGCTGGCAATGAAGGAAGCAGAATTAATGAGATGTCTTGGAATGGTGGATTGTCGGCTTTAAATGCAATAGCAATCAGTTTTCTCATGATAAGCAGTGCTAGGGAGATTCTGTGCAATTAAGGATTTTTGCATTTTTGAAATGAAAGAAATAAAGAGTGAGAGAACAAGTGATAGAGAGAGAGAGAGAGAGAGAGAGGAAGACAGACAGACAGACACAGTTAGACAGAGTGAGAGATAATTTCTTGCATTTATTTTTAATGTTTTAAAATCTGAATTTAATTTTCCTTACTTTCACTTTCTCTTTTCTATATCATTATTATTATTTATCATTTTCTTCCATCATCATCTGCCAATTGTATCCCCTATCTCCCTTGTTGCTGTTGCTTTTCTTTCTTCTTTCTTGTATCTTTTATCTTCTATCACCTTCTATCTTCTTTATCTTTTTCTTCATCTATCTTACATTTTTACTATCTACCATCTATCTTATTCTACTCTGTTTTTCTGTATTTTTCCACCTTCTTTTCTTTCTTTCTTCCTCTACAGACTACCTTCTGCTATCTCATTCTTATATCCCATTATTCATTTGCTTCTATCACCTTCTTTAATCCTCTTCTATAATATCTGCTATTGCTCTTCCCTATATTCTTCTACAGTTCTTCATCCTCCATCACCACATCCTTCATTTTGACAGTTCCATTGGGGGATATTTTGAAAATTTTGACTATTTTTTTTCCCCCGCTCCTTTTAAAAATATATTAAAAATCCAACTAATAAATACTTTTTCCCTAAACATTTTACTTTGTTTTATATTTTTATTTATTTTCATTATATACTGAAAAGATAACAAACATTGAACATGTCTAATTAGTTTTCAAACACCTTGTGACATTTCCAATCCCTTTCTTAATTGGTCATGGGCCAACTCCTGTCAGTCTGGTTCCTGTTGCATGTTGTTTTATTATTGGAATTTGTTTTTCGCTCCCTTTTATCACTACACACGTTAATACTCATTCGTGTGTGCATATGTATAAATGTGTGTATTTACAGGTGTATTTATATGTATACATATATACACTTCTATATATATATATATATATATATATATATATATATATATGGCGGTGCCCCAGCATGGCCACAGCTCGTGAGCTGAAACTAGATGAAATTTTAAAAAAATAAATAAATAAAAAAATAAATAAATAAATATATATATATACTCATGTACACATGTTGTGTGTGTGTGTGTACATGTGTATATGTGTGTATATGTATCAATATGCATGTGAATGCACACATGTATGTATGACTATGCATGCTCCTACTAACATAAACTTTGGAGGATGTACATACATTTTTGCATGCTGACATACACATGCAATGTGCTTAAGACGCTTAGCATAGATGTCATTGAAACACAGATGACAAATTGATAGTGTCATTAGAGCCATGGACTGGACACTGAACAGTTTTTGTTTAAGCTTTTGGCACTCTAAGTTCAAATCTTGCTGAAGCCAGCCTTGCCTTCTATTTCTTCAGGGGTGATAATATAGTATAGCAGTTAAATATTACAGGTGATTTCTCTTCCTACCCCACCTCTCTCTCTCTCTCTCTCTCTCTCTCACTGCTACATGAAAAGACCATGGGAGAGTTCACATTACAACACCACCCAGCCTTTCCCTACCACATATTCAGTGGTACAGCCTCAAATGAAAGTGTTCAGATACATAGACACATGCATAAATTGTTCAAACATATTCATATCAAATTACACACTCCTGTCAAACTAAACACATATATATATGTACGTTTGAGCTCATATAAAGAAATTTACCATCTTTATGATACTTATATAAGATTTTGCTTTGTCTTTTTTTTTGTCTTTTGTTCTTTTTGGTTAAGGTTTCCTTTGAATTCAAGCCCATTTACTGTTATTTAAATACAGGCTCCATCACACTTATTTGAATTCAAATTCCTTTACCACTTTCTGAGTTGAGAAATGCCTAAATCTTTATCATAATTGTACTAACATCATCCACTTACCTTGATTCCTTAGTTTTCAATTTTTTTTCTTTTTTTTTTTTAACAAAATAAAATGCACAGAAATCCATGCAATCTATTCTAGACTAGCTACGTAAGCACAAATGATATTTGGTTTGAACTTTTGCAGGTTAAACAAGTCAAACACAAAGCTAAATCATGTTTAAGAAATATTATAAAGCTTTACTCTATGTTGTATCTGTCACTGATATTCTTAGAGCTTTGTTGCAAATGGAATTTCAGTTTACTCCCAGGTAGGAAAGTAAATTGTTATTTGTTATTCTCTCTCTCTCCTTTTCCTCCTCTCTTTCACTCAGAGGTTGAAAAATATTATTAATTGAAATTAGATTATTAATAATAATGTCTACAGCTAGGAACCTAAAATATTTATGGGTGGTTATCCTCTTCCGAAAGACAAAATTGAAACCAATGTTTTTTTCTTTTCCCTTTTCCCTCACCTAGACCACTGGCTCCTTCCCACAAGCCTGTCACCATCTCACTCATATTTACCTTTTTTCTCCATCCCTTACTCTCTCCCCACACTCTTACACCCTTCAACCCCACTCATTATCTCCCTGTCACTTAATCCATCCATCACTCTTCTGTCTACTTATTATTCTGCTGCTGTAAGTGCTGGAATTAGAACTTGCTACTACAAAACATTTCTTTGTTACCACTCTCTCTTCTCTAAGTTTCTCTCATTTGAGACTTGTGCATCATTCTTTTCATCAACCTACTCATACTTACCTTCAATCCCCCCCCATCTCAGTTCACTATTCTCTATATTCACCTCTTATATACATCAAGCTATCTCCACCCCATGCTTATATCCATCTCTTACCCTTACACTCTTGCAGCCTCTGCTTATTTTTTCTGTTTCCTTGCTGTCTTCTAAACACTGTCTTGGACACGTCAGCTTGAGAGTATGTTCTGGCATTTTGTTATTACCTTTTAACTCCTCTTTATGGCACCACTTCAACCACCCCATCCATCCATGTAAAATGTGGGATAACTATGAATTTTATCCACACCAAACATGTCTCCATTCCTCCTGTGCATAAAGGGACTACCTTATCTCCTATTCTTTCTCTCAGTGAAAGGGACTCTTTAGTCTTGCAAGTTATAAGGCAACCTCACTGGTGCTGGGCCACACAAAAAGCACCCAGCAAACTTTGCAAAATGGTTAAGATAGGCAGTTGTAAAAACTCTCAAAACTGAGAAACCAGAGCAAAACTTGTTCCTCTGACTTGTTGGACCCTGTTTAGACTCCCACCCCCAGCCCATACGAAAATGAAGAACATATGTAAAACTGATGATACAGACTTAAAACAGAGAAAATATGCAAACTAAGAAAATTGTTGTCAGGCTGTTTTTGATATCACTGTACAGAGCTAATTGCAGAGTTTGTAAAAGGTCTCTAGGTAGAGAGAAAACTGAAGAATTTGGGGCTGGTTTAGCACTAAATTACAATGCATCATTAGTGTCTTCTTTCTGATATCAGTTTCAATTTCCCTGTTACTATTGTTGCCTTCGTGGCATAGCAGCATCTTCTTTAAAATTAGTGGTTCTGTTCTTTGACAAAGGGGCTAGTCTTTAAAGTTGAGACTCCCTCTTTGCTCCTGTGAGTTGCTCTGCATCATGATGACTCATTTTTTGTCATTGTGAGTCAGATTTTTGCCACTTGAACATTATAACTTCTTTGCCACTATGTTTTCTTCTTTTTCCAACATGACCAATACTTTTTTTGCTGCAGTAATTTTGTCTCTACCACTAATCGCTCTGTCTTTACCACCATGATCCTATATTTGCCATCAATGTCTATGATCTAACTTTGCCATCATGACTTTTCTCTTTGTTGTTATTGCCTTCATGACTTTCCCCCACATTGTCCACCCACTTCACTGTATCATCACCATTTTCTTCATTGCCATTTACTAAATATTAGACACCCACGCAACGATCAGAATCAACACTGTATTTGATTTTCTACGATCGGATTTCTTTTAAAATTTTCACAGAAGTTTGGAGGTGGGGTTACGTTGACGTTAATGTCATTGTTGTTTGAAAGATGGATACAATATACAATAAAAGAGAAAAGAGTAAAGAAACATAGCATGAGAGAGAGAGAAAGAAAGAAAGAAAGAAAGAAAGTATATTAATTTTATTACAAACCTTTAAGTCTGTGAACTTTGCTTTTATTACTTTCTCAATTACTTTCTCAGTTCCGTCTCCATTACAATATAATTAGCTTTTAAAAATGAAACTAACGCCAATATTTTGGTTTACGACTTTATTATCAGATCTCAGAGACTTCTTAATAATTTATTTCTGAGACAATTTTTATATAAATTCAGTAGTTGCTTTGAGCATTTCAATAGTTCAGAGAGTAACCTTGGTTTTTGGCAGCATTGTTGTGTAATGTAAATAATGGTAATTATAGACCATTGTGATTAAAATTACCTTCAGCATTTAAAGTGTTTTGAGTGGAAGGTTTGATTTCTGAATATTTGACACTTGGAAGATGTTTTGCTCAACAAGTGATTTGCTTTTCTATACTTTTATTGTTCGTTGTATTCTCTTTGTGTGTGTGTGTATGTTTCAAATTAAATAGCAGGTGCTGTAATTTTGTGATGTGTGAACAGGTAACTTGATGGTGTTATTGTTTAGTGCTATGTCAGCCCTGAACCAGGAGACGTTTCATCAAAGACGTGTTTTATCTTATATTTTTCTCAGACCACATTACCCAATATATCCTTTCCTTCTTTAAAAGCTTTCAGCTTTGTGGGGAATTTGAATGCTATTTCTAGCAGATCAGGTGATAGTGTTGAGATTGTTAGCTAGCCATGTCATAGTGTTCAATACTCTTTTTGGCAGACAAGTGGGACTGTTTGGCCATCTTTGAATTGATAGTCCTCTAGAGTAATTGATCCTATTAACCAAAATAATCAATATATGATCCTTTAACCAAAATAATCTATATATGTTTCTTATATCATGCCATAATTCCATAATTTCTGGTCACCAAGTGAGGTATTTAACTATTGGAGTATATCAAGCTGTGCAGTATTTCTTCAGAAACTTTTAATTTCCAGCCTGGCACCATTTAAAGTGTTGTTTGTGTTATCTCAATTACCAACCTGTTTCTCATTCTCTTTTTCACTCACATTCTGTAAAAACATCATTTCTGGTTTTTATACTCAAAATGTGCCTTTCATTTTAGAAACACTCTTGTTATCATTGTTATCACTGTCACTACCATTCTCCTCCTCCCCTCTTCTGCCTCATCCTCCCCCTCATCTGCCTCCTCCTCCTGCTTTTCCTCTTCTTCCCTCTCCCCTCATCACCATCCTTGACATTGCTGTGGTCATTATCATGATAACATTATTATTATCAACATCATCATTGACATTGAGTCATTGCAGTTATCATCGTCATTGTCATGCCATCATTACTATTTGCCTAATGCTAATATTGTCTTCTTCCTCACCATCATCATAATGTCCATTTTTCCTTATTGGATTAGATTCAACAGGTCTGCATTCCAGCATGTCACCTTGTTCATTGACCCTTTGTGATGCCCTCTGTTTAAAGGTCTGATCAACCAACTTCCACTATTTTCTTTGATCTGCCACTTCCTTAGCTACCTTCCATTAATAACTAATGCCACTTTACATAGCTACTTCACAATATCTCTTCACACTGCTTCTTCATGTCAGTCTTGTCTCTTTTGCATATATCTGCTGGTAACCTTTCATAATCAGCAGGTGCTTAATTTGACTTTGAGTATAAAAACCAATAAATAAAGAACGGACGCCTGTTAAGCTTATTCTTCTTTCTGTTTGGAGTAAGTCTACCTCTGCTTAAGTATTTAAACTTTTGTTACTTAGTAAAATGCTATCTATGCAATAACTAATCTACATCTGACAACTTGCTTCAAGCATGCCACTCCTACCTACGTGTGTGAAGCTAATCTTGCATCATTTGAATTATTCTTCAAGAACAAAAAATAAAATAGATATTAAAGGAATAAAACAAACCTTAAATAGTTATCTTAACACTGAAGTTCAAACAGTCTGGCATTTCTGATTGACTGATTAGCTGAAATATTTAATCAAAATTACCAGCAAATTGGTGTCTTGAGAGAATGGTTTGAAATGTAAAGGTTAAGTAAAATCCATTAAGAATCTTCAAAAGGCATTGGTAATTAAATCATTGAATAAATGAAAGTATAGCAATTCTGTTGTGTTTTTACTTGTATGTGTTGTTGTTTTACTCTCTATTTAAATTTTCAATTTTCAGCAAGTAATTAAAAATGGAAGAGAAATTATTAAAACTACCACCTGATTTCTTTCAATTCACACACACCGGGATTATACTTCTCCTGGGAAATTTATAATACAAAATACAAACTTCTGAAACAGCTTAGCAATCAAGATATGCTTGTGTAAGAAAACTGAATGCATCCTAGGCTATGGGTTAATCCCTTTCCCAGAGAGCCTTTCTATATAAGTAACTGACAGTTAAGCGTTTTTGAAGAAGATATATGATAAGCATTACCATACACGGTAATTTTCCCTTTATGTCAGAATCTCTAGAAATGGTTTCGTGTGTGTGTTAATTTCGTAAAGTCATTTAGTGTCTTGGGATTTCAATCTATCAGTAAACTAATGTGAACAGAGAAAATTACTGAATCGAAGAAATCTCTCCCCAACAATCTCTGCTAAGTTTAATATTAATAAGGATAACAAAATATAATTTAGAGACCTAATATGAATCACATCAGGTATATATGCATATGTGTATGTGTTTTATTTGTGTGTGTATGTGTATAGGCACATACACACACACACACAGAGCTTTACATACACATGTATGTTTTATATGTAATGAGTGTATATACATACATACATACATACATACATACATACATATATATATATATATATATATATATATACATACATACATACATACATACATACATATATAGAAATATATATATATATATACATATATAAATATATACATATATATATATATATATATATATGTATGTATGTATGTATGTATGTATGAATGTATGTATGTATGTATATAATATTAATAAATTATTCATGTGTTAAGCAGTATCTTCCATTATGCTTAGGTATAATATAACATACAGACATACATACACATATACATACATGCATATATACGTATAATTGTCTCGAATAACACTTTATCATACTTCATTCCTTTACTTCCAATGTACATCATTTTTTCCCTTTAAGATTCTTTCATTTTCGTTCTCTCTCTCCTTCTCTCTATCCCCCCTCTCTCTCTCCCTCCCTCCACGACCCCACACACACTCTTGCTTTCTCTCATATTATATTTGAGCTTTCAGAATCATTATTTTATTATTGGCCCTCTGATAATAAGATAGAGTTGTCAAGCATTCCTTGATTTCATTTTTAGTTCCACACCATTTAATATTGTGCACCTGAAGACATCTGGAAGATATCTATGTGACCAAAAGGAGAAGCAACTGTCAGCGTAAAAAGCTTTCTCTCTTTCCCTCTGTTTCGTAATTGCTACTGTGCGATGCATAATAATTTGATACAGTCAGTGGTAGGCGCACAAGGTTTTTATCTTGTATAGCTGTCAAATTAGAAGACATTTCAAGACACACACATTATGGTTATTGTTCATTATTGTTTTTCATTAGATTACTACAAAGTTTATTTATTAAGCAACTGCTTTTCAGAATATTGTTGTTGTCCATTGAATGTTATGATTTTATTGAGCTGAAATTAGCATGATGTGACACTAAAAATAATGAGGTGCTATTAAAGTCATATTAGCTATTTATGTGTGTGTATGTGTACACATACTCTCACACACTATACACATACACTACACACACACACACTACACACTACACACACACACACACACACACACACACACACACACATGCATGCATGCAGTCAAACAGAATTATACACACATGCATGTGTATATAGAAATACATGTGTGTGTTTATATTTGTCTAGATGTATATAATTATATGTTTATGTCTATATGTATATATACATATTTATGTTTGTTGTCTTTTATATATATATATACATACACATTTATGTTTGTTTTCTGTTATATATATGTATATATATATACACACTTTTGTGTATATAAATATTTATGTACATGCATCTGTGTGTATATATATATGTATATACATGTCTATGTATAATTATGTATGTGTACATACTATATATGTGCGTGTGTGCTTATATGCATGTATGCATTTATATATAGCTATGCACATGTGTGTATACACATATTTATGTGCATATATTTATAAATATATAACTTTGTATTTATATACATACACATATATGCATAATATATAGATATATATACACTCATGCATGTATATATATATATATATGTGTGCGAGTGTGCCTGAGTGTGTCTGTGTATATGTATTTATACATCTGTATGTGTGTACATATACATACAGATACATGCACTCTGTCTCTCCCCCCCTCTCTCTCTCCTGGTTTCCTCTCTTTTTCTCTTTTACTCATATGCACAAACTTTTGATGTCTGAATATAGGCTTCTCTGTATTTGTGAAAATTATAATTATGTGTTGGTTGTGGGCAAGTTAATTCTCTGATGTTTGATATCTTACCATTGTGATAATTATTGTTTTTATTTATGTTTACAAACTGAATGAATAAATAAATAAATAAATAAATAAATAAATTTATCGACCTATTGTCCATTATTTCAAAAATAGTTATTACAATATTAATATGTTTTCTTAATGAATTAAGCAAATGAGCTATATACAGTTAAGTGGAGTTACCAGCTGAGCACCCATAAAATATGAAATCAAATATGACTATTTTGATTTTCAATCTCATAATTACATTTTTACATTTACCTTTTTTCCTTCTCATTTATTAATACTAGTTGAATATATGTACTATAAATATACAAATTCATATCGATACAATTTATAATATCTTTTTTCGAAAAATGGTGGAATGCAAAATTAAAATATGTTATTGTCTATAAAATAAATTTTCCGATTCAATTAAATAGCTGTTATTATAGTTTCTAATTTATACATACCTATATAGATACTGTTTGAAGTTTATTCTCTCAATTATTTTAATTTAAGTATCATTTATTTATTTAAAAAGTATTTTTTGTTGTTACTAATATTATTATTATCGTTGTTGGTATTGTATGTGGTCTTTCATCTGACCTTCACCCCTCACTTCCTGAAAAAAGACATCCAAGAGGACATGTTTAAAATGAATTAATTAATTAAATTTGTGAAATTTTGTTCAATGCAGATACAGTGTTCAATGCAGATACAGTGAATAATGTGCCAATCTATTGTCAATGAGTGCATATGTTATGCATCAGTTGACATATGTTGTAAGTGCTTCCATGTTGCACCAAGTGACATGGATTTTGAGTGCTCATGTAGTGCAGTAGTGCAGATGACATATTCTGTTGATGACTAGCTATCTGCTTCCTCTTTCATGTATACTGACACATGTGGACTTGTGGATTTTTCTATGCCCCATATACATATGAATAGAGGATTGGTAAACACTGACAAATGTCAGTTAAATTAACTGAGATAAATATACAAACACCAATTGTCATGTATCCACTTTGGCAGGTTTACTTCACTTCACATTTATTCAGAAATTAACAAGCACCATATATATATCTTAGGTCTGTACCTTGAGAATTTTCTCCTAGGATCAACTTGAATTGCTGTATACTGCAACTCTGAGAATGGCATGATAGAATTAGAATTGGTGTTTGATGACTGATTGTTAGACCAGGATTATCAGGATTCTCCATCCTGTTTCTAAATCCCTGCTTTACTGCTTCTAAATAGAACATGCATAGAGGAGAATTTTAAAACTATCATGACAATTGCTACATAATCTATCTCTGTCAATTTACGTTAGTCCTTTTAAGTTTAAAGAGCTCATGCATCTGGTACTTGAAGATCAATTAGGCCAGTCTTTGAGTATGTATCATTTGGTGACAGACAGAATGATAAACAGGTGTTTTAGTTAGATAGAACCAATGGATCTGTGGTATAGAGTAGTTAGTCACTTGTCATGTCACAGAAGAATTCAGGCTGTTGAATCTAACTGGAAGATACAATGGTAAACCTTCTGAATTTACTCTTATCCATTGGTAGTTGGTAAGCAGTCTCTCTCCCCCTCCCTCTCTCCTATTCTCTCTCACTCCCTGTCTCCCTACTCTTTCTCTTTCTCTCTCTCTCCACACACACTTCACAAACAAATGAGGGATTCTCTACATAGTCTCTCCACATGCATGCTAGAAATAATAACCAAACCTCTCTCAGATCACATTCTCTTGTCTTAAATAAGGAAAATACTCATGTAACTCTCAACATTTCTAAACATAAAGGACATCAGCAGCTGGAACCCCTTGGATTATAGGCCCATTTTATCAGGGGTGTCTTGGGATCTAATCTGAACAACACTACATATGCACTTCCTCACACAAACACACACACATGCACATATATTGATTGGCACTGCATTGCATGTGCATTGATGATACTGATAGTCGACTTTTGCATTTTATTGAGTTTTTGGTAATTTTTAATTATACAATTGAAGTAAGTTATGTACATGTATGGGTGAGTATGTATAATGAAACTGTGGCCAAAATGTGAGGTAGTTAACTCCTATATAATAAGAATATTCATTAATCATAAACTGTTATCTCTTGAGATATGTGTGTGTGAGGGAGTAGACATAAGATATTTTTATGCTAAAAGAATCACACTACAAATTATATCTTTTATCTTTTGCTTCAATTATTGGATTGCAGCCATAGTGGGGCATTGCCTTAAAGGATTCTAGTCAAACACAAATTGACTCGAGTATACTTTTTAAAGCTTGGTACTTAAACTATTAGACTCTTTGGCTGAACTGCTAAGCTATGGGAACATAAACAAACCAACACCAGTAGTGGGCAAATATAAAGACAAAGACATGTGCACACACACTCACACACACACACACTCACTCACATACACACTCATGAGATGAACTTCTTCCACTTTCAATCTACCAAACCCATTCACAAGGTTTTAGTTGGCTCAGAGCTCCAAGTTGCCATGCAGTGAGACTGAACCCAGTACCCTGTGGTTGAGAAGCAAACTTCTTCCCACACAGTCATACTCTTTACTCTTTTACTTGTTTCAGTCATTTGACTGCGGCCATGCTGGAGCACCGCCTTTTATCGAGCAACTCGACCCCGGGACTTATTCTTTTGTAAGCCCAGTACTTAGTCTATCGGTCTCTTTTGCCGAACCGCTAAGTAATGGGGACATAAACACACCAGCATCGGTTGTCAACCAATGCTAAGGGGACAAACACAGACACAGAAACACACACACGCATATATATATATATATATATATATACATATATACGTATATACAACGGGTTTCTTTCAGTTTCCGTCTGCCAAATCCACTCACAAGGCTTTGGTCAACCCGAGGCTATAGTAGAAGACACTTGCCCAAGGTGCCATGCAGTGGGACTGAACCCGGAACCATGTGGCTGGTAAACAAGCTACTTACCACACAGCCACTCCTGCTCCACATCATGCTTGCATCTATATAGTTTTTTTACCTTCTTTTCAACATATTTGATAATAGTTCTAGATGAAACATATAAAACAAACCTATGTTTGTGTGATAAAGATTTTAGTCTTTGATGATCCATTGAACAAAGATCTAGAGTGATATCTGTTGTTTTCTTTTCAGCTATTTCTAGCGTCTTCTGACAATCAAAGCAGCCATCATAGTCACTAGAATTGGTAGGCTACCGATATTCTTTATCAACATAAATCAGATGGAAAATATAAACAGAAAAGATGTTGCATTGGTGCATTAGAAAAGCATTTGTATCTATTCTTTATGGCACAACATTGTAAACTTATTTTATTGCTATGATGAAATGTGTTCCGCCTATTACCATCTTACTTCAGACAGTGACTTTATTGCCTTCTGCATCCCTTACTTTATAACTGTGTGATTTGGGGTAAATTAGCTGGTATTTCTAGCAAGCCAAGTGACAATGTAGTCACATTGTTTGGCTTGTTTACGTAACATGAGTGTGTGTGTGAATATGATTTTTGTAAATATAGAATGTAGAGTTTTAAACGCAAAAATAATTTACTGTCAGCTGACATAATCTTTGGTTTATTGACATCAATACTGGTAGTGTTTATCTACTATTGCAAGCATTCTTTAGGATTTCCATTTTATATCTATCACATGTTGAGCATAATAAAATTACTGTTGACCAGTTTCTATAAAGAGTAACTAAACTTATTTTATTATCAAGCAAAAGATGATCCTCTCCCTACCTACCTAACTCTCTTTCTCTCTCCCCCTCTCTCTTTTTCTCTCACCCCCTCCCTTTTTCTCGCTTTCATTTCCAATTAAATAGTGCCTCATTGTATATAGAGTGACTATTTATTAGCCAACTCTGATAACGCAACTCTATGTATTACATACAGCAGTGAAACCTTTCTTCAGTCACATCCTATTATCCAAAACACAAAAAGCTACATTGAATTATATAATCATAGATTCACTATGTCCATAAAAAAAAAGACTAAATGATTATTTTTTCCAGCTGGAGTACATTTGATCATAAGGTCTGCTGGATTGGAATGTCTAGGAACTAAACATCTACAAGTGGACATCTATTCTCTGAATGTTTAAAGACTGTTTCTATAACAAAACTATTGGAATATGTTGTTTGTCTTCCTCTGTAGAGTAAGGATGTCTCTCATTTATATATCTTAGACAGGCAACTGGTTCTATTTTTTCCACCCTTCACTCCACTCCACACACATGCATGCATGCACACATGCACAATAGATTCACCTTGGGGGCACTTAACTATGTTCAAACAGGCGCAGCCTCCACCTCCATAAATATCACAGATCAATGCTGTCTAAATGTACATGGAGTCTTTGGTTCACGTGAGAGGGACACACACACACACACACACATGGGTGAATACTGGTTTCTATATAGTTTGATGCTGGCTGATAGCTAGAATGGCTACTAATGTCCAAATACAGTATATTGTATTATGTAATCTATATGAAATCAGTAAGACAGAGGACTATAAGTAACTGAGATTAAAGAGATGGTAAGATATATATCAGAAAAGAACAATGGTAAACATCACATCACACACCCATGAACTGCCACACACACACACACACACAACACACACAGCACACATGCACACACTTCTCTATTTTACACTACACATCCTGTATCCCACCTTGTACTCTCAGATAAGCTCTACTCTATATCTCCTGCTTACACAAACAATATCTATCTTATTATTACATGTTCTCTATCTCACATTATACATATCCACAAACTACCTAATCACTGATAGTAAAAGTGTTACACACATACACACACACACACACATACACACACACACACACATACACACTATAAGCACAAAATTTGTATACGTACGTACTACGACACATGTATGTATACAAACATATAACTATCACCTTAGCAACAATCACATTTCTCACACACACACACACACACACTTACACACACACACACACACACACTATAAGCACACAAAATCTTTTGTATACGTACGTACTGCGACACATGTATGTACACAAACATATAACTATCACCTTAGCAACAATCACATTTCTCACACACACACACACACACACACCACACACACACACACACATACATACACATACACACTATAAGCACACAAAATTTGTATACGTACGTACTGCGACACATGTATGTATACAAACATATAACTATCACCTTAGCAACAATCACATTTCTCACACACACACACACACACACACACACACATACATACATACACATACACACACTATAAGCACACAAAATTTGTATACGTACGTACTGCGGCACATGTATGTATACAAACATATAACTATTACCTTAGCAACAATCACATTTCTCTCTCACACACACACACACTTACACACACACACACACACATGCACACACATGTAGTTACCTTATGTAACATTGCACACTCTTTGTTACTACCTTAAACCTACTATTCATAATTTCATTTCATTACATTATTGTTTTTGGTAGTCTGCTTGTTCTTCCGTTCTTTCTTTTCTTTTCTTTCTTTGAAAATGTCTCGCTATATCTGAATGTCAAAAACAATGGAAAGAAAAAAAAAAGACGAAAAACAAAAAAAAAAATCTTGAACAACACTTCAACAAAGCAAAGCAAAAACAAAACAAAAACAATGCAACTTACTAAACAGTTGAGACATACGAACAGTCTGCCATTTTTTGACATAATTAAATTAAATTTCAATAGTTTGTAACTCCAAATTGAAACCAATGAAGTGTGCTGATGTGCTATCTTTTATGACCAAACCATGTATATTTTTTTCCCTCTTTTTTCATCATCATCATCATCATTATCATCATCATTATTATTAATGATAATAATAATAATAATAATAATAATAATAATAATAATAATAATAACAATCAAAATCCCCTCAATGCAGGTTGGTGAAAAATACATCATTTTGATGGTAGTCACAGATTAAGACGTGAATATTTTCAACATAGCTATCTTTGGATGACGATAACTGAGTGTGCTCTCTCTCTTTTAAAAAGAAGTGCTACTGAGAAGGAGGAGGAAAAAAAAAGTCTAATTTTGGATTTTGTTATATTTGATGTTTGATACCAGTATAATTTCTTACTTGGTATGATGGTATCATTTGTTCCAAAGTGAGAATCTATTTTATATTTAGATTAGAAGCTGGTAATTTGATTATCAAACCATTCGGTTTTGAGGAATTATTGATTTATTCAGAATAATAACATTTTCACTGGCTTCCTCCATCTTGATTTTATTGTTGCAGTTTTTCCTTATTTTGTATCCATTTTATTTGTGCCTGCGTGCATGTGCGCATGTGAACATATGTGTATATGTGCTTTGTGTGTATGTATGCATGTGCTTTTTCTTTTCATTTTCAAATCTAAATTTGAATATCTAACAAGCACAAAATGTCAAAAGTTTGAATTATTTTAAAATTCTACTACTACTACTACTACTACTACTACTACTACTACTACTACTACTACTACTGTTTAATGTTATTAAATTTTATATTTTGTTTCAAAGGACATTTTAATTAATACCATAAGTTGTTATTCCAGATTGAGTGTGTAGATGTGCATATGTGTGTGTGTGTGTGTGTATACATATATGCATCAGTGTGTAAAATGCTTGTGTGTGTAATTACTCATTCACGTTAATTAAAACTCTATATTTTTTAGTTTGAAAAATGTATTTTACGCTGAAGAGAATAAGCTCTTTTCTCAACAGAAAGATCTCATATTGGCTGGTCCCCAGTATTTGTCATGAAAATCTTTGTTTAACCTTTATACTGGTGATATGGGATTTCAATTTTCTTATACTACCATATCATGATTCTTTCTCCCCCACCCCTTTCTGGAATTTAACAATAGTTTATCTGTAGAATATAGTGAATTGCACTGAATGAACTATTTGCTGTTATGAATTCTGAGTCCAAACCTCCCCTCCCCACTAGGTTTCACTTTGTTTTTCAATCAATAGAATGAGTACTGGCCATGTATTGTGGATTAATTTAATCAACTTTGCTCCTCTCATACAAACATGCGCCTTTGGCCTTGTGTCATAGCTTGAGATCATTGTTACTGTGACCTTGTGTTACAACGGGAGAATATCATTATTGTTGTTACTGGTAATTATTACTATTACTGGTAGGTGAGTGGGCAGAATCAATAGAGCATTAAAAAATGCCTTACAGTCTTAGGTTATTACACTTCTGATTCAAATCACCAGGGGTTACTGTTTGCCTTTCATCATTTCAGGATTGATAAAAAAAAAAAAAAGAACATGGTTATCAAGCACTGGGATCAATGTAATCACCCCCCCCCCTTGGTCTTGCGCTTATTATTGTTGAGGTTTTGAGTCAAAGAATTTTGGATTGAATTGTAGTACTGAAGTGAATGGCCAAGTGTTGGACTGAATGATTGGATTAAATGGTAGTGTTGGACTGAATACCTCTTGGTATTTAGTCTCATCCAGTGATATTCCAAGTTCAAATTTTGTTCCCTCAGACCACTTTTGTCATTGATTCATTCAGAATCGATAGCAGCACTGGTGATGGTTCAATCAACTCTGTTTCTCTGTAAATTCATGACCTTTAGCCTATATGGGAAATCCTGATTGTAATAAACAATACTCTATTAATGATTCAACTGAGCATCTGTAGACTTGACATGTTGTGTAATAACAATCTGTAAGGCGATCTTGCTTTATATAGGCTTAGGAATGGCAGTCTATTTAGAGAAGTCAGTTTACATCCATGTGTTTCTCAGTTTATTCCCACTGTACAGGATCCTGACAAGTGTCTTGGGTTGATCAAACTTCATGAGTGTAGTTTGCCACAGGGAAACTGCAAAAACCTGTCTTAACATTTATGTACATAGATATGGAATCAATCTGTGCTTAGGATAAAAATATCTTGTATTTCATTTCTTTACACCTTTTATGACTTTGCTTTCTTCCTTTATGAGGCTGATAAAATAAGTGCCATACAAAATACTGGGGTCATTAATTCAACTAAAACCTTTAAGTTGGTACTCTTGTACAGCCCAATCCAATTAACTGAAACCAGTAAAGGTATTTGTAGTCAAACTATATAACTATTCTAACACATCATGACCTATTCAAGGCCAACACTATAAGCATATATCTTTTGACACTGTAATCATTGAAATGTTTACACAACACTAACTACAGTAATGGGGATGTCTACATACACTTTTGCTCATCCTTTTAGAAATAGTAAACAAATCTCCCTCAAACCATGCAGTCTAATGTCTTAAAAACAAAGCATATGAGCATATTGGTTATTCATTTAGTGTCTGTTTTCCATGTTGGCATGGGCTTGATAATTCGACAGGAGCTGCCTAGGGTCCAGTTGTCTGCTTTGGCACAGTTTCTATGACTGAATGCCCTTCCTAACATCAAGTAATGTAATCTTAACTGTCTGAAAAAAAATGTGATGATAGATACGACCAGGGTATACTGAAACCTAAACAGACTCAACAGCATCAAAAAATATATAGCATTAATAACCTCAGATATTTATATTGACTTTTCTAGTAGATTCCAGTATTATACCATAAATCTGTTACACGCTCTCCACTTAGTCTTAGCTCATGATGATAATAATCTAACTGCTGTTATAAAATATATGTTGTTCTCTGATGACAGTTCTAACCTGTTGTCAACAATGACAACTGGACCAACTGAACTAACTCAGTCTGCCTGTTTTCACATTCTACATCATTTTATTTCCTTATCCAGTCTCCAGTGAGTTATCTTTGTTTAGCAGTGAGTTATCTTTGTTTACATACAATAATATTGTTATAGTTTGTATGTTTGCTTATTTATTGACATGTGATAAATAACATTCTCTTGCTTTGCTGTTTCTGAACTCCCATTCGTTGTTACTGACAATAAAACCTAAACTGCTTACATTCTTTTATTTCCTCTTTTTTTATTTTCTTTTTTTTTTTTCACTTTCTTTTTTACTAGTCAACATGGTTGTTTTTGTAATTTAATTTTGTTTTCTATTGACAAAAACACTGATCTCAATCAGATAATGTGTAACTAACAAACTGATGTTTCATGTCAGTGTCTTTCTGTTTGCTTAGTTCATTATACTCTGAACTCCATGATACATAATAAAGACAACTGGCTCCATATTCTTGACTTTCTGGAATATATTTTATTTTCAAGAGGAAGAGAATGTCTTTGTAGGTTATTTAAGATTGCATAATCGTCTCTTAGTAATACACACACACACACATAAATACATATATGCATATATTAAAGATAGTATTTCATGATTTCTAACACCACTTTATGCCTATCATTGTTGAATATGTACTCTCTATGCTGTGTATAGAGACTGCTGGTTTACTACCAGCATATTGAGCCAGTCAGCTGTGGTTCCATATCACTCTAAACCATTACCATACTGTACATTGTATGTATTGTGGTGGTATATAACTTGTGTCATACATATGTTCCTGGTGTGCCTCTTACTGGTTCTGAGTGTGTGTGTGTGTGTGTGTGTGTCTGTGTCTTGCTGTCTGTGTGCCTTTTATAACTCTACATGATTATGTTCTCCTTGCAGTTAGCTATGCTTTTTACATACATTCTCATGGAAATTGACAGAAATTGTCTGTAATTGCATTATTGAGGAGATAATTGTTATGATGCTGGTTCTGTTCATTTCGGTCATGCCTTGCATGACATGACAGCATTGGCAACGTCTTGGCAAGAATGAACAGCACAAAGCACTTCTTCTGCTGGGTCAGGCTCTGTGATTAACTGCCCTACCCACTTTTTTCCTATTACACTATTTAATTTGTGGAGCGGAATGCCTAGGTGGCATCCCTTATAGATATTCAAGTCAGCAAACAGCTGCATGTAAAGTGCAATCATGCATATTAGAACCGTCTCTCTTACACTTACTATTCACTTGTTATCTTGAAAATTAAATAAAATGAATAATAATAAAAACAAACAGGATGAAGTGGTGGGGAGAGTGTAGTATGGTAATAAGGAATGTATTTTCAGAACCACAGCCAGCAATTTATGGTAGTCTCTAGTCGCTAGTTTGTTGTAGACCCCTCTGCCTCTAGGGATTAGCTTTATTTCTCAGTAAGAAAAGAAAAGAAATATACACTATGGTTACTTAAGTTATAGTATTATCATGCCTATCCTTTTAGCTACGAATTATGCGACAGAAATTATATTTGTATTTTATTGGCATATTTCGTATCTGTATAAATATATGCATATATGAAGAAGTGTGTGTGTGTGTGTGTGTGAATATGTGTTAATATATGCATGGCAGTGTGTAGATACATGAATATATGTAAATAAGTCTATGTGAATATAAGGTACAAGTGCTTGATGTGTGTGTGTGTGTGTTAAAATTGCTGTCTCTGCTTCATTTAGTATTCATCAGTGGTGGAAGGTGTTGTGGGGCATGCTTCTAAAATCTAACATTGAGATTGTGAATTGCACTTCCTTTTGCTCTATAACCACACCTGCTCTCTACCTCTCCTTCTCTTCCCCTCTTATCACAGCATTTATCATCATTGCCATTCCAGCAGCCATCTCTGTCCTAGCCAAGCAACTAACCAAAAATGAGCCAATGATGATCTTTTTTGCAATGTTTCTTGCCCTTTTACATATAGCAGACATAACAGCTAGATCTGTTTCAAATCACATCCTATTTGTATTAAATAAAGACAGGTACATTGCACAAACTATACCCTGAAATTTAAAAGAATGTTACGGTTCTGGTTGAAACATTCTTGATTATAGATTCGCTTGATTAGAAATAACCTGTGGTTAAATACCAAGAACTATCTTAAGACATTACTTGTTATCATTCAATAATCACTTACTTTACCCATGTTTGCCCCTTGTGGGTAATAAAGAAATCACTTACTGTACCCATGTATTCATGACCTCAAATTTAGAAAGGTTTTTTTTTCCAGATAGACTTCTGGCTTATTTCACACTATAACGTAATTTCAGATTCTATCATTTGAAAAAAAAAAAAATGAAATATTGTAAAAAGAAAATATACTTAGTTATGAATGCTCCGAACCTTCATATTTATGCTTGAAATTATTTTTAAAAAGTCTTAAAACCTAGAAAAGCTGTAACTATTGCTTTTAGTTTAGAAATATCGAGTTGTCAGTTATAGCAGTGTTGTTCTGATTTCCTACAATGAGGATATGGTTATTATTGCTTAAATCTATTTAACACTGCTATGACAATAAAGTCTGCTGTTTTGGATTCACATAAGCCACATTCTTGGCATTATTCTTCATAAATATACTATTCCAATCTTCCATTAATTGTAGAAATGTCTTGTAGATTGAATAATAATAAAGACGACAAGAAAAGAAAAAAAAAGAGAGAGATTTTCATTCTCATAAAATATTGTTGTTGGTGTAAGGAAGAGGTTTCGCCTATTTCAGTCGCTGCATGTGTGTCTGCTTAGAATCTTTATTATTTAGCTGTCACCTAAACAATTTGTTCTCTTTAGTTGATGTCGTGTATTATTTTGTCTTCTACCAAGAGGACATAACTGAAACATCAAAGAAAATTTGGAACTCGAATTTTTAATTTAACACACACACACACACATACATGTGTGCGTGCACTCTCATTCTCTCTCTCCCTTTTCTCTCTTCCCCCCTCTTTCTCACACACACACACACACACACACTATAGTCAATATTTTTGGTCATTATTATTATTATTAAGGCAAAGGCAGTGAGCTGGCAGAGTCGTTAGCATGCCGAGCAAAATACTTCGCAGTATTTCATCCATCTTTACGTTCTGAGTTCAAATTCCATCAAGCTTGACTTTGCCTTTCATCCATTCGAGGTTGATAAATTAAGTACCAGTGAAATATTGGGGTCGATGTAATCAACTAGTCCCCTTCCTGTAAAATTTTAAGCGAAGGCAATGAGCTGGCAGAATCATTAGCAAACCAGACAGAATGCTTAACAGCATGTCATGTGTCTCTGCAGTCTGAGTTTGAAGTCCACCAAGGTCAATTTTGTCCTTCACTCTTTGGTGAGGGTCAATAAAATAAGTACCAGTTGTGCACTGGGGTTAATTTTATCAACTAACTTCCTCCCCTCAAAATTTCAGACCTTGTGCCTATAGTAGAAAAGATTATTATTATTATTATTATTATTATTATTATTATTATTATTATCATTATTATTGCTCTTTATGTTCTGAGTTCATAACTCACAAGGGCTGACTTTGTTCCCATCCTTTTAGGTGTTGATAAAATGAGTACCAGTTGAGCACTGAGGTTGATGTAATTAACCTCTCTCTCTCGAAATTGCTGGCCTTGTGCAAAAATGTCAAACCATTATTATGATTATTATTGTAATTAGTATTAAAAAGCAGGGAGCTAGCAGAGTCATTAGCATGCCAGACAAACTGCTTAGTGGCATTTCATCCATCTTTATGATCTGAGTTCAAATTCCACCGGGGTCAACTTTGCCTTCTATCCTTTACTCATTACTAATCTTTAGTGATAGCAATAAAGTAAGACAGGACTTTGTATTTTTAATGTACAGGGAGATTTCTACTGTAATGAGCTGCAGTTTATCAGTATATATTTAAAGTAGTGATATTTTTGCTTAGTATTTGGGTTCTTTTATTGTTATTACTATTTATTTATTTACTCTTTTACTCTTTTACTTGTTTCAGTCATTTGACTGCAGCCATGCTGGAGCACCGCCGTTAGTCGAGCAAATCGACCCCGGGACTTATTCTTTGTAAGCCCAGTACTTATTCTATCGGTCTCTTTTGCCGAACTGCTAAGTGACGGGGACGTAAACACACCAGCATCGGTTGTCAAGCAATGCTAGGGGGGCAAACACAGACACACAAACACACACATACATATATATATATATACATATATACGACAGGCTTCTTTCAGTTTCTGTCTACCAAATCCACTCATAAGGCATTGGTCGGCCCAAGGCTATAGCAGAAGACACTTGCCCAAGATGCCATGCAGTGGGACTGAACCCGGAACCATGTGGCTGGTTAGCAAGCTACTTACCACACAGCCACTCCTGTGCCTATTATTTATTTAATATTTATTTATTTTGCTCATATGTTATTTAAAAATAACTCTCTTATGTGTTTATATTGTTCTTGTTATGGGTGGCAATTATTAAACTGTTGTTTTAGAAGTAGTCAAAATCTTTGGAAATGTAGAAAAAGAAATGCTTACTATTATTGAACCCTATTAATTCCTTACCGTTTTGAATTGAAAGAATTTAAATTTTCAACCAGTAAAAATGATGATTCTCAAAGTTGAAAATTAAAAACTTCATGCTGTAAATATATTTACAGGTTTTAGTTTCTAAACATTGCTTTTTGTTTTAATTTTCAATTTTTAAATTTCAAAAATTCAATAAATAAAATGATAAAGAAATTTCCTGGGTGGGGTCAAAATAGTGACATGCCTGACAGAATTATACAGCAGCAGCAGATGTTTGGAACTTGGTTCATGGTACACAGACCTCAGAATTCCTTATTTCTTAACTCGGAAATAAGCTGTAATTAGTTCAGCTGTGTGCATATTCATTGAGAAATGCATTTTGGAAATCAATGCAATTTTCCTACATTGTTGCTTGTGTAGCTGTCTTTTTCTTTTTGTTATGTTGCTGTTGTTAAGTTGTTGTTGTTGTGTCTCTATGCAACTGTATCGTTAACAGACGCCCAGTATTTCTGCATCGGTAACTTTTAAATGTTTTATCTTTCAGTGTTCAATTATTTCTTTAACAGTCCCTGTGTAGTATACCTTTTAGCTCTTTCTAATATTCTATACATTTCCTAAATATTCCCTTTGCTTCCCTCTTCTCTATCTATGCACTCCCTCTTCTTTCAGTATATCCCACTCAACACCTCTACATACACCACCACCCCAACACAACTACCACCCTTATCTCACTCCTCTTTTAGTGTATTGGTTTATTGTTGTTGATGTTGTTGCTACCGCTCATACAACTGTTGTTGTTTTGTCTCTTGTATTATCGTTAGCTGTTAATTTCCTGTCAATAATTCCTGACAATAAAACTCAAACACAAAATTTCAAAATTGATTCTCACTTTCTTTTTTCTTTTATTTATTTTTATATTTTTTTCTATATATGTTTTCTTTTGTAACCTTTCACTTATTGAATTATTGATTTTCATGATTGGATTTCTGTCCTTTTAGGAAATGATTTTTGAAGGTTTTTGACATTCAGATCAGTTTTTAGGATTTCATATATATATATTTTAACTTTGTTTTATCAAATACTTAGAAAGGAGTTAGAAGAAAAACATATTTAAAAAAATAGGAATAAAAATATACATAAAAGATAGAAAGAGATAAGGAAAGGAAATATATGTGTAAATATATAAAAATTGATCCCAGCTTGGTTTTTTTTTTAATAGTTCTATAAATATTAAACAAAACCTAGTGTTTTCCCATCTATTCTCTATATCTTTTAGTTCAAAAGACCTTTTTCTCTTTTATAGTGAGTAATTTCAATTTATGAACATAATATAGTTTGAAAAGAAATTAATAACTAGAATTTGATGAAAATACACCCTGACACACACACACACACACACACACATACAGTATAACACATACACTCCCATATACATATAAAATCTGATTTTAATTATTTAAAAACAATTCTCTTTAATCTGGTTTTATTTTATTTATGTATATATTTATTTATTCTTATGACTAAAGCTTGTATTAACTCGTCTATTCAAATGTGTACAGCAATTCAATGTAAACAACAAATTAGCTGTAACATCTGTTTTGTAAGTGTTGCCTTCATCACAAGAAACTTCATTACTGCTATCAAACAGTTTACTTTCTTCATTGATTCTTACTTTCTTTTCTTCTTATAAATGATTATCACTTAACAGTTTATTTACTTATGTTTTGATTATTTATTTTTTGGTTGCTATGGTGCTATAGTGGTTTGAAGAACAGCCATTTGATATGATGTTAGTGGATGGTTGGATTGTTGGATGAATGATTAGGTAATGTATATTTGTGTTTGGGTAGGATATGGTCAGGTAATGAATGTTGCTCTGTGAGGAAGATATGTGTGGTTAGTGGATGGATGTTATTCTATGATAGTGGTCAGTAAATAGAAGTTGTTTTGTTTTTAGTCCTGTGTCACCCCTGGTTGAGCTGATCTATGATCAAATACATTCCAGCCAAGGTCAGCTTATTCTTCTCCAAGGTCAGCTTATTATCCAATGTAGCCTTCTCTTCTAAAAACAGCAAGATGTAATTTTTAACAGGTGGTCAACCATATAGATGTTGTTCTACAAGATATGTGAGTGGTCAGTGAATGGAAGTTCAACTTACAATGCAAAACAGATTGTGTGTGTGTGTGAGAGAGAGAGAGAGAGAGAGTATGTGTGTGTGTGTGTGGTGTAACACTTGAACGTAGGGGCTCTCAAAATAGTAAGGAATCCAACCTAAGAAGGGAGATGAGGGAAACAAACAGTAGATACAATAGAAAAAAAGGAGAGGTTTTTCTCTCCTCCTCCAATCTCTTCAGGGATAGTGTGCAGAGAGGGAAATAGAGCATCTGCTTTTACCTGGATTACAATGGATAGTGTGGAGAAGACATGCTATGTAGCCCATATGTGGGCTCCACTTGCTTTTCTTTGTGTCTTAAATTTGTGGCATTTATTCAAAGTACACTGTCATGATAGGTGCTAATGGAGTTTTCTCTGACCAACTCTGGTGTGCCCAAGATTCAATTTTGTCCCACACAGTATCCCTAATATATGTGATGGTTCCATTCACTGCCAACAATACTCATTCCTATGTAGATAGCAGCATCTTCATTCCTTCCTAATTCTCCATGTGCAAGCATTGTCTACTTGCAATCTAGATGCTTCATGTTAAATCTGCATTGACCATGAACAAGGACCTCAAAAAGATCTGTGAATTAGGCCATATCAATTTGTTTCTTTTACCAGCACAAAGACACAGTCACTACACATTGCAAGAAAATAATACAATATATGTCACATAAAAACGAGCATCATGCAATTAGAGGTCTCAGACTCGTTGCAAATGCTAGGCCTCACTGATATTGGCTCCGTGTGTGTATGTGTGTGTGTGTGTGTGTGTGTGTATGTATGTGTGTGTGTGTGTGTGCACGCGCATGTGCATGTCTTTGGATAGGTATCATTTGTTCAAGTCTCACACAAGCAATATTTTCCATATATTGCATAGTTTTTAAAAAATATATTTGGTAGATCTACGCACATGATCACACACACACTGAGTTGCAAACTTAATTCATCCCCTGGTTGAGCACTACTATCTGATCCTCAGGTGCCTTTTTGTGAATCCACTCTGTTGTAAGCATTCAGGCCAGGTCTTCTGTTTAGGTTATTTTCCTCCCTCCTTCCTACCAGACTTAGAGGTTTTGAAAAATCTCATGGGTACTGCCCGTCCTCATGTTCTTTCATTCATACATGCATGCCCAAACAACCACATGTGGCTACAAGTGAAAGAACCTCTGTAACAGACATGGGAAAACTGCAGTCTGTAGGCTGCTTGTAAGATTTTCTGAATGGCATGCCTAGCAAAAAAAAGACCTTAATTTTTTTTAGTTGTGCAGCTTGCTTGATTGTGACTCATGAAGCCCACTTCTCAAAAAGAGTTACCATGCCTGCTCCATAACATTATACAGTATGCCAGAAATAGCTACTAAATCATTTTTATTTCAAGTATCAGTTGCTCACAAGAAGAGGGAAACACTGGATAGTGCTATCCTTTATATACAAAAATAATGAACTGGGTCATCTGCAATCACAATCACAAAGGAGTTCACAAAATCAGTTACTTAAACCATGTCCAATTTTACCCACATGAAAAGGAACTGAAAGTTTACATTGAATACAACATATGAGGTTTATCTGGATGCAATCAAAGTGGTCAGTCATATGGAAGTGAGCTAGTTATGAATGTCGTTAAATTCTGTTAGGTACTGTAATGTCTGTTATCCTTCTACCATTCAGATGTGCTCTTTATATAATGATTTCTAACATTGGCAAAAATTCTCATATTTTGGGGTGAATATAGTCAAGTAAGTCCCCCACCCACAAGAATTTTATATTTATTTATTGATCTCAGATGGATGAAAGGTAAAAATTGACCTCAGTGGAATTTGAACTCAGAATCTAACACATTTTGTATGGCACTAATGATTCTTGCAATCCATCAACATGTTCTAATATATTAATAATATTAAAGAACTTGTAAGTAAAATGAAACAGTGTCTTAAAAGGAATATTTTTGGGGATTTGTAAATATCATAGGTTAATAGGATTTTTATTAATGCTTTGTATGACAGGAAGAAAGAGACCGCTGGCAATTTGGACATTGAGTAATAGGATGATAGCATTTAAACTGAAAGATTCCCTGATGAATTTTTGATTGTTGTTGTTGTTGTTCACCCTCAGTTCATCTTTGATCATGCTGCAGATACTTGATCAAAGGTGTTCAAGCTATAATCATCATGTCTTTTTTTTAGCCAGGAGTGTACATCCAGGAGCACATTATCTAATGTGGCCTTCTCTTTTTAAGTCAATAGGGTACGACTGGAGGGAGATTTTGTTGTTGTTTCTAGTAGGATAGGATGACTGTGAAAAGGCTCCCTTGTTGGCATGTGATGATTTGGTAAGAGGCAGATCAAAGAAAAATTCTAATGGCTTAGCTACAACTGACCATAGAATAATGGAGGTTAGAAGAAATAACTGAAGGTTATAATAGCTTGGATTGAATTCTTTGCCAATTAGCTAAAACTCATTTCAACATGGTATAAACTGTTTTAGAATATGTTAAGGGATGATAATAGCATTAGCCAAATACAGACATACTTCAACTTACACTGATAATTCGTTCCAAGACATGCAATTTACTCGAGAAATGACATAACATGAAAAATAACATTTAAAATGTTTATTAGTTTATATCTGCTGTAATAAATGATTTGTAAGCGTTTCCCCATATATTTGATTTTTCCTCTTTAGTGTAGGCTCTTAAGCATTTTTTAAATTCTTATACTTTTAAATGTTTGCTGACACAGAAATAAATTTGAATAAATTGACTAAGTTAAGTCTTATATTACTATTAATTTCTTTAACCCTTTCGTTACCAACCCGGCTGAAACCGGCTCTGGCTCTGAGTACAAATGTCTTGTTTTCATAAGTTTTGAATTAAAATCTTCCACCAAACCTTAGTCACAATTTATGTTCCTAACACTAACTGAATGATAACTAAGTTATTTTACTAAATTCTTTGTTACATTTATAGTAATTGAAAGAAACACAGAGCATCTCAAAATAAATACAGTAATGAAAGGGTTAAAACAATGACACAAAGTTAAAAATGACATAACTCAAAATGATGTAAGTTGAAGCATCCCTGTATTCTCACTTAATTGAAATTTCCCTTTTAGTTAGAGAATGGAAACAAAAACTTAGCAATAAATGTTCACATTGAAGTTGCAGAAGAAATATCTTGTGGTAGTTCCTATGGGTCTTTGCATTCTGAGTTCAAATTTTGTTGAGATTAACTTTGTCTTTCAACTCTCAATAAAGTACTAGTCACAGACGGGGTTCAAGGATATTACTTAACCTACACCCCCTAAACATTGCTGGCCTTGTGTGTAAATTAGAAACAATAACTTCTGTATTCTGTTTGTTCCCTTAATTAATCACCTTTGTGCAAGTTCTTGTCACGATTGAGCTAGTCTATGACAAAAGGTATTCCAGACACAAACAAGCCATCATTTTCAAATTCCAACGACTCTATTAGCCAGTGTGTCACTTCATTTTAAGAGGGTAGCATAAAGCTTGAAGTGGACTTGGCTGCTATTTCTAGTAGATCTAGTGACCACATAGAGGTTCTTCATAAGTAAGGATTTTATGCACTTGCATGGAATAGGATGAAACCAAATTTACTTATTTGTCATTTCTTAACTTGTGTGCTTGGCAGCAGTTACAAGTCTTCAAACATAATGGCCGCACAAAGATTTGAAAATAGCTAAATGATTATGACACTGCACATACACAGAGTTATGGATCAGGTTATCAATAAAAAAGAGTAAATATAAAGAATTTGGTCAATCTGTCAGTAGACTCCAACTTTTAGGTAATATATTCCTCGGTATTTCTATATTTTCTCATTTTTCTTCGCAATTTTTTTTTTTGTAATACATTGACTGACAGATATAGGGAGATCAAGAAAATAGTTATAGTTCCTGTAAAGAATATATCTTTTTCTTTCTCATAAAATTCTATTCAGGCACCAACAAACATGAAACTCTTTGTCTATTACTAGTAACATACTCAGATATGCATGCACTTTTTTGTATTAGTGTGCACGCGTATGCACACAAACACACACAAACACACACACATGCACACACATGCACACACATGCACACACATGCATGCCCATTCCCTCTAATATCCCATTCACTTCCTTTGTAATGTGAACTGTTATAGTCAGAACCATTTTCATTATTTTACACAAAGCTTGTCAAATCTTCAGTCTTATTTAGTTGGACCTATTCTGAGGTATTCAATAATTTCAATACTCTCATAGATTCTCAATTTAGTTTTGAGTAGACCCAAAGCTCTACTAGCTTCTCTCCTTGAGAAATTTTCCTCTGTCAAAGTTTGATTATGTAACTTATTTCTCCACTTTCCATGTTAAAGTAATATTGCATATCTACTTAATTTGATGCTTTGCCTTCTTAGATAATAAAATCCTATGTTGTATTCTTCAGAGTTATTACCTCATATGTGAAGGCATGGCCTAGTGGTTAGGATGTTGCACTCGTGATCACCAGATTATGGGTTTGATTCTTGAACCAGGTGGTGTGTTATGTTCTTGAGTAAAAATGCTTCCTTTCACGTTGTTCTAGTGCTGTGTGGTGATCGGTATATCAAAGAATAGAGCCAGCATTTCCTCTGCTTGTCATAAAGGGTGACTAAAAGAGGTTGAAATAGGATTTGCATTCCAACTTCATAAAACGCTCACCAGCAACGCCTACCTAAACACACCCATGAGCTGAGGGGTTATCACCTGAGTGGTGCAAGGGCACCATCCTCCAGGAGTTGTAGGGATTCACCAATACATGGTGAGTGCAACAACATGCTCCTACGGTGCCTTTTGCCATACTACTACTGCTTTTACAACTACTACTACTACTACAACTACTACTACTACTACTACTACTACTGCTGCTGCTGCTGCTGCTGCTGCTGCTACTACTACTACTACTACTACTACTACTACTACTACTACTATCTTACATTTTGCTACTAAATATTCTCAACAATTTTGACTCATTCTGCTGATATTCAAACATGACAATGCTTGGTTTCGATAAATTGCACCATACTAGTTTTTTTTCTTTTTTTCTGTCAGTACTTACTACATCTCTGTGCAACACTAAATTATATAAGCTTCACCTAAACAACATCTAAGACAGAAAGAGATCAATGTAATTATTGCTGATGAAAATGCAAGTGCAGAAAACCAATTCCTATAATCAAGGCACTCTACTATCTTATTATCCTATACTGGCCTGCTTATTCTTTCTTTAAAATATGCAGCTACTTACTGTTTACCTTAACTGGTCACCTAGTTGTGTACTATTTGAATTGGGATTGCAATAATCTAATAGAGAAATTGGTATTTTCAGTGTCTATTTAGTGTTCAAAGTACTTTGCCTCTCTTTGCTTTATCTTTCATTATAGAAGAATTTACACATGCAATTTTGCTAACTCTTTTATGAATTTACTCATTGCACATTGTACCTATTTATATATAAAAGCATCCAGCATACACACACATACACACACATACACACTCGTTCACTCACTCATTCACTCTTCTAGTCTTCCATGACAACACGTCAAGACAAAGGGAAAATATTTCCTTGCTTGAAAACAAGTGAGGGTTGATACAGGAATGGTAGCTGGCCATAGAAAATCTATCCTAACAAATTCTATCTGGCCCATACAAGCATGGAAAAGTGGTCATTAAAACAATGATGATGTTGATAGCATGATGGGAATTCTGGCTTTGCCCTGCAGATCAAGCAGTATTTTGATTCCTTTACACTCAAAAGAAGTAGATCTGTTGATCCCTACTAATTTTTCTCCTTAATTAGTATTCTCTGTTTGTTAATTGATTGCTAAAGAACAGTAAAAGATACCTAATAAACTGGACTTCTGAATCTAACTCAAAGGTTGACAATTCAAACCTTGCACCATTGCCTAGAAACGATAATTTTTTTATTGTTGTATTTCGTAATGGTCATTTTGCCAGTTTAGCCAATAATTTTTTTCTTTCTTAGGAAACATATGGTGAGAAATGTATACCATTATGACCTACTAAAGAAGCCACTAATTTCTTGGTTGACTTATTTGAAATAATTGTCAAATCTCCCTTAGATCACACACTGTTCTTTGGAAAGGGAAGGGTACAGTGAATAATGTAAAATATATCATGTCTAAAGAAAAGGTGGGATGATCACTATTGGAATGCCTTTGGTTATAGGTTTCCTTTCATAACTGTTGATCCAAGTGTTAAACAATGTAAACTTACATAAGTTATATTTTGGTGTTGAATGATTGGTGATTGCATAGGAATCTAGTTGGCTTAAGAAATTCCTGAAACAAATGCTTCAGAAATTTAAGAACATTCTGTAAAAATAAAAGTGAAAATGAAATTTTAAAAAAAATAGAAAATAGGAAAAAATGAGAAAAACACCTCACTTTTAACAGTACAGAGCTTACCTATGCTTTCCAATCTGTTTTTTGTTCTCTTTCTGTATTGAAACACTCTGTCTGAGTAGCCCAGTGATAAATATAATCAAAAATTCTAACCAAACCTATTCTTTCTGTCTTTATGTAAGCATAGAGGAGAAACCTGAGTGAACAGCGTTATATCTTGCTTTTCGCTCTGATGTGAAATTTTGGTGTATATCTATTTCTATATCTCTAAGAATAATTATTCAGCACTGTGCTAATAAGATTCTTCAAACCTCCACATTTAAACCCAAGAGTATTAGGTGGGCTGAAAAATCTGGAATGTGTAGATAGTTTTCCCTTCTGTATTTAAAACCTTTACGATGTGCATATTCAAATAAACAAACAATTTGTTTTGCAGTTGATACTATTTCCCCCTTTGCTACTTAACTATTTTATAAATCTTTTGTTTTATTTCACACCATTTGTTGTTCCCAGACAAACCAATTTATTATCTTGTTTGTGTTTTGTTTATTTCTTAATCTATCTCACCTGAAAAAGTAATCAACATAATTTTCTATAGCACTTCCCTTTTGTAGCTTTTTTTAGTTTGTATTTTACATACATTTCCATTTTGTGTGTAATATATATGTATGTGTGTATATATATATGCTTGTATGCATCCGCAAACAAAACACACATGTCTGCATAAAAACACTGAAGTATTTACTAACTTAAGTCAACTGCATCTTCCTGCCTGAGTGGTTCAGTTAATGGCTTCAGTTAGTTGTTGGTGCTAACTAGCGAAACTAATATTTTTAGCAGTACAATTGTGACATCCGAATTAACTTTTGACACTGATTCAAAAAGAAAGAAAACGGAACAAAACAAAAAGCAAACATTTCAAAAGCCTTGTGTCATTATTTGCTGGAATTAATTTAAACATTGAAAACATATTTCTCAGGATTAATGTTTGTTTATTCATTTATTCATTTATTTATTTTTACTTCAAAGATAGTGTATATAAAATGAATAGCCTATTTTCTCACAGTTATTGCTATGCTGTCTTGTTATTATTTGAAATAATGTATGTCACTAAAAGCCTCATGGTTCAGTCAAATGTGTTCTTAGCTATGGACAGTAATATGTATTAACCTTTTTGATGCCAACCACCCTGAGAACACTACTCGTTCTGTGAAACAAACTTCCTGTTTTAAAGGGATCTAAAGTGAAACCTTCCCTCAAAATATCATGCTGATTTATGCTCCAAACAATAGTTTCTTTATTCCTTTCAAAATTAATTGGAATGAAAGCAGTATAATTCATTAGAAATATAGTAATGTAAAGGTTAATTGGATGGGAGATGAATCTCCTTGAATAGGATATAACTCTATTAGATAAGTATCAGTTCTGGAAAGTCTGTATGCAGCTAGAAGAGTCAGTTTGATTTGTATTCTTTGACCACTACCAACATAAATCCTGAAACTCTGAAAACCTGAAAAATTCAGTATGCAAATCAGTTACAAGATCAACAGGCACTGTCATGAATGAAAGTGTTCTTCAAATATGTGAGGTAGAAGATTTCACTGCATTATGAAACTCAATGCTTTGTGATACTCAGTGTGGTCCTATAATTGTAAATAGGCAAGTGATAGAAAAACAGTGTGAATATGGTTGGAAACGTTTTAACCAAGTGGGCTTTAATAGTTCAATATTGTAGTCAGTTATAAATTTGGTTTATAGAAATTGGTTCTGATATTGACCAACAAAAGCAAGTGAAGTATACTACAAAAGCAAGTGAAGTATACTACATTTGCATACTAAGTAAGTTTCAATGAAACTTCTATGAGATAAAAACCTTGTTCATAAACTTTTAGCAAATAGCTAACACTGTTTCTTATTGCTTTAATTTACTCCATTTACATTTAAAGAGCAAAGTGTCTATGTAGTAGTCATGACATATGCTTTTTTTTTATTTACAATATGTAATAATATCCACTGGGCAGATGCACTTATATTTTTCAATAGTTTAACCACAGGGCGAATGACCATTGGACTTTTCAGGACTCTCAGATTGGGAGGAAAGGAATAAGTTGACTTCAGACTCAAACCTGGTGTGAAAGCTTGCAACAGACTGGACTCCTCTAAAGGCACTTTATGGTCAGGTGGAGATGTTTGGAGATGCTAAACTGAACGATAACAATTGCAAACTTAACTATTTTAGTGTTTACATATCTTATTATGGTAATATGATATATTAAATGGATTTAATCATCAATACCATCATTTAAAAAAGTGTCTACCAGACAGTCATATTAAGTTACAAAACATCAATGAAGGATAGAGATTTCCTCCACCATCTCTTTTCCCTCTGGTTGTAATTAATGAAACATTGTGATTTTAAATGTAAAGAATAATTTTCTGTGCATTTTCAGACTAGTATTCAGAACAATAGACAGAACTATATTCAGTGTGAAGTCAAGTATATAAAGCAATTTTCAGTGTGTCATTAAACTTTCTGTGTGAAGTTAATGATGCTCTCTTTGCACAGAGCGTTAGTTTTTCACTATTACTATTGGTAACATTTCCTCTTAAAGTACAGACACAGTATTAGATGAATTTATATTGTTGTTAAACAACTAAACCTTGTTGATCATAACATTGTTTATTGGTTTTTTGCTTTGTTATTCTTTCTGTTTCCTCTTCTTCTCTACGGGGAATCTTAGAAGAACTGCACAGATGCCTTAGATAATGTTATTGTTAAAGTTAATTTTGGAAAAGAAAAGAACCGAATGAAGACTGAGAACTCTGACAAACTTGTTATGACTAGTTTAGGCTTTTTATTTGAAGGTGGAAGGGTTAAACTGTAGAATTGGAACTTGATAAGGATAACAGTTTTGGAAATCCTGGAAATAAATAATTGAATTTATTCTTTATATTTTTGTTCTATTTAGATTTTCCTTTCTTCAATATGGGCAGATCTGGTTGTATAAAGATGATGTTTGAAGATAAATAAGGATGGTTTAGGGTAGGCGAAACAGCTGTCTGTGTGAAGATTGAGTGTCTTTCTTCTGGATTGTCTGGTAAGCTGTAGAGATACAGAAATGAAGGTTCTGATTAATGCACTTGGTGCTATCCTGATCAATTTGGTTAAAGACATTCCCCAAAGGAAGCCAGGCTAAAAAGTAAAAGGGTCAGGAGTCAGACTAGCAAAAGTTTCAAAGACAAAATAATTAATGGTCATTTAACTAGTGTCACTGAACAACCAGTGCCAACAGCCAGACAAGAAAAATGCAAGAAAGAGGAGGGACAAAAAGAAAGGAAGAAGAGTGACCAATCAACTGAGTGTTCATAATTCACTAAGAGTGAAAAATGTCTCTCCCTCTCTCTTTTCCTCTTACTTCTCCTCCTCTTCCTTAAACATTCCATGTGATAAACATCTGATTTTTAGCTTTTGTTCAGCGCTCTGCCAAATAATCTCTCACTTTGACTTTTCACCTAGAATTATCGGCTTTTCATGTGATTTTTCTTTCGCATTTGTTGTTTCTGTTTTTGCAAAAAAAAAATAAATAAATAAAAAACAAAGAGAGAGAAAGAGATGAAGGAAAAAAAATCCGTTCCTATTTAATCTTTCCTTCCATCTTAGAGTCATTTTCATCAGAAATTAAAAACTATATATAAATGTATGTATGTATGTATGTATGTATGTATGTGTATGCATTAAAAAATATAGAAGGAAAAGAACAACAAAGCTGCTCTCTCTGCAATGCAAACAGTGCAAACATAAACCACGACCCTTATTTGCAGCTATTATCAATTTATATTTGCCAAGTTGTCAGTGTAATATTAATGGCAGATTAATTTTTAAGAATTCTTTCCATATTTACTGGAAAACGGGTGCCCTCTTTGGGGTTAATGAAGCTTTCTTTCTTTTTCTTTCGATTTTTTTTTTTCATCCCAAATAACTTTTTGTGTAGTTATAAATTCTTATGATTATTCTTTCCACTACAAAAATACAAAGAAAAAAAACACAAAAAAAAAATAATTATTCATGTTGTAGATCTACATCAGAAACCTGGATTCTATGTTTAATATTTTTGTCAGATTGAAATAAGAATATATCTTCATATCTTTTCTCTTTTTCAACTTCCTTGTATCTCCATCATTTCTTCATCATCCTTGTCATTCATTCTTACATCATTCTTCATACACCTATTTTTCATTAAATGGATTTATTATCAGTTTATAATCATAGGTTTTGCATCTCTTAGTTCGGTTCCACACTGCTTCAAGTTCAATTCACGCTGGAATTAAATGGGCTTCTGTAATACTACATATTTTTTTTAATGTGTACCAGTGATTAATTGGAGGATGATTTAACTCTTCAGCATTTAAACCAGCCCTATCAGGCCCAAATATTTTACCTGTGCGGGTGGCACGTAAAAAGCACCCACTACACTCGCGGAGTGGTTGGCGTTAGGAAGGGCATCCAGCCGTAGAAACACTGCCAGATCAGACTGGGCCTGATGCAGCCTTCTGGCTTCACAGACCCCAGTTGAACCGTCCAACCCATGCTAGCATGGAAAACGGACGCTAAATGATGATGATGATGATGATGATGTTCAAACTAGCCAGGTCCAGCCTCTTACACCTACCCTAAAATGTTATTCTAAAAATAAACAAACACATCCTCAAAATCTTGAAGATATGAGATTATTGCATGATTAATTCAAAATAAATAAGCATTACATTTGACAAATAGTTATTACATTTGACAAAGTAATCTCAATGCTAAAGGGTTAAAGAAATCTTTCAACAGATCTAGGATCCAAGGTGTTATCAGTTGCTACCATTCATTTTACTTGTATATCTAGAATTACACCTGTCCAGTGTCTCTGTAGAATTCTTTTTTAAGACAGTATAGTGTGATTTATGGCAGATTTAGCTGTTATGTTAGCTTATGCCTATTGTAAGAGCATAGAGACTTTCACATAGTTTCCAATTGTTGTTGTTGATCATAAAGCTGCTACAAGTACTTCTTTTTGTCAACATGACCATCACTGGTTGCTTTGACTACTGCTGCTATTATTAATCTACTTCTACTTGAACTGTTTCTCTATTTCTATCATAATCAATTCTCCTATCACAGTTTTATTGCTAATGTTGTCATTGCAATTATTTTTCATGCATAATTATTGTTGTTGTTGTTATAGTCATATTTATATCACTGAACTGGCAGAATCATTAGAGCATCATAAAAATGCAGTGCCTTGAGGTTTGTTTCAACCTCTTATGTTTGGAGTTCAAACCCTACCAAGGTCAATTTTGCTTTACATTCTACCAGATAAACAAAATATAGTACTAGTTAAGTACTAGAGTGAATGCTATTGACTAACCTCTTCTCCTCAAAATTACTAGTCTTGCACCGATATAAGAAACCATTGTTATTATTTCTATGGCAGTGAGTTGACAATAATGATGACAAGGTACACTGAATTATTTTCAATACATTGTCCCATTCTTAAAGGCTGCAAGCTGGCAGAATCATTACCATGATGGGCAAAATGCATAGCAGCATTTTGTCCGTCTTTACAATCTGACTTCAAATTCTGCCAAGGTTAACTTTGCCTTTTTTTGGGGTGGGGCGGGGTTAATGAAATAAGTAGCAGTTGAGCATTGGGGTCGATGTAATTGACTCACCACATCTCCCAAAATTGCTGGCCTTGTGCCAAAATTTGAAACCAATATATTGTCCCATTCCTTGTATTAAGTTTAATAACTGATTTCTTTAATTTCTGTTTTTCATCTTTCTGAGATGATACAATAGATACCAGTAATATACTAGTGAACAATACTAAAATGTTTACATCAACAATATAAGATCATTTCTGAAATAGTAATTAATTTTAAACTACAGATTTAAATTCTTGATTTAAATGGCCCAAATCGAAGTTTATATTTCTGTAGCAATGTTAAAAACTTTTGACATTTATACCTACACTGCACACTATGCATACAATTCACAACTCTGTAGTCTTCTGTAATGAATAAATTACTTTGGATCAATCATAAAACTGGACTCAGCACTGTGTGAACATCATCTGCTGACAATTGGAATTGAACTTGCTGGTTGTGGTACCAAACAGCAATGATTTCAAACTGTCTATGGTACTTAAACCTGCTGCAGCTTTGATGAAGTGAATTGAACAATTGTTCTACTGGCTGCACCACTGGAAACTGAAATGTGATAGATAGACTGTGACATCAAAACTAGAAGGTTATTAATGACATTAAAAGATTGTTAACGATATGAAGAAAATTTATGGCTCTTCATGGTGAAATAGACAGGAAGCTGAGGAAGAGATGATAGGGGCCACTTCCTGTCGGTCTGTTCAAGTTGATCTACTGATTCTTGCCATCCACGTCATGCCTTCACAACAGACATGACTCCTCAACATAAAGTCACCTTGGTCGTTTTATAACTTGCTACAATTAATAGGCTCAGTTGAAACGTTTAATCTCTGCTGTTGTTTCTCAGCCGTGCACACTAATAAATGCAAACACAATTCGCCTGCATGCGCAAACATATGCGCACACAAAACTCACATGTGCGCACACATAGATACACTGGCAGGATCACACACTCACATATATATTTGCAGCTGCAAATATACAAGTCTACACACATACATGTACACACACAAACACACATGCACACACTAATACACATGTGGACACACATGTGTGAACATGTTAATGCACAGTTGTACATGCACACTCACACAAGTATTCATGTATGTCCACAAATACAGGCTGTGCAAATATACTCACATGCATGAAGAGGGCTCTCTTGAACACATAAGTTATTTGTATTCAGGAACACACTCCAATACATTCCCACATACGTGTACACACATATGTTCCCAAATATACACACATTTCAATATACACATGTTCTAACTTAATACACATACACTTTTACAGATTTCGCAACATACACATACATGCTCTAACACAATGCTTAAATGCTGTAATCTGTGTTCACACACGTTTCAATGTACATACACACACATACTCCAATATACATGTACACACAATTTTGATATACACACATATTCTAAAATGTATATATATTAACACTTTCGTTACTGTATTTATTTTGAGATGCTCTGTATTTCTTTCAATTAATTTTAAATATAACAAAGACTTTAGTAAAATAACTTAGTTATCATTCAGCTAGTGTTAGGAACATAAATTGTGACTAAGGTTTGGTGGAAGATTTTAATTCAAAACTTATGAAAACAAGACATTTGTACAACAGAGCCAGAGCCGGTTTCAGCCGGGTTAGTAACGAAAGGGTTAAAGTGTCTAATGCCTATTTGAGTATCTAATATGTTCATCTACAGTCAAAGCATATACTACTGAACAAACATAACACAAACTATACATGTGCACAAATACTCATTCTTTTACTAATTTTGGTATTGCTCTCTTCTTATGGAATTTGAATCGAACCTAACTCAGTAGAAAGATTCCCAGAGGCAGTACCAACAAGTATTGTTCCATGAGTGAAGAGATTTCTGTTGGTTAAGCTTCACATATATACATACACGTAGATACATGCAAAAACTTCTGTTCTGAAATTCAGCAGTAAAAGCCATAGAACTGTGACTATTTAATGGGGAACCCATCTGGGCCCTTGTCGAGTGCCATAGCAACAAATCCATTTGGGGAATACTAAATCTGCTTCTACTTCTCTGTTCCCTTTTTTTTTCATGTGTGTCATAAAGAGTCAACTTGTTAAATGAGAAGAAAGAACATCTAGAAAATCTCCCATTCTCACAAAACAAGGCAATGTTAGTAATAGAAATGTTATTAAGGCATTGAAATGATAGTGACAGTATGAAACGAGATTCTGTATATGCATAACTTGTAATTCCTCTGTGTACTTAACCTTGTATTTGGCTACTACTCTACGTCAAAGATTCTTATTGCTGAATTAAACAGCTAGGAATATACAGTTCTTTTATATCTCTATCAACCTATTTATAGAAACATGTGCACACATGTGTATACACACACACACACACACACACATGCACACACACTTATATACACAAACACAAACATAAATGTGTATAAATACATTATGTAGGTATGTGTGTGTGTGTGTTTGTGTGTGTATATATTTTTCTAAAGAAAGATTTGAAAATCTTTCATACGCATCCTATTAAAAAGTTAAATTTGCCTTTATGAAAATTTCAATACCATTTTTATTTTTTTAGCAAACTTTTAAAAGAAGAATATAATTTGTCTATTCTAATTCTTATATACACCTTATTATTTGTTTTGTTATTCATTTTCTAAGCAAATTTTGGAAGAAGTTTGGTTTTGCTTCAGAATTTATTTCATTTTTAATTCTTTTCATACCACTTGCTTTGAGCATCATACAACAGAAGAGTTGTTTGATTGTAAGGTATCCTTGCATTTATATACATTTCTACACACAAATTCACTCTCTCTTTTCCTCTTCATTTCTCTTTCTCTCTCTCTCTCATTACTTTATTTTCTCTCTACCTCTCAGAACTTAGCCCAGTGTATCAGTAGAGTGATATTGGGGCAATAATTCTTTTATAAATGATATATTTTTCTTTCAACTTTCATGCTCCTCTTATGAGACACTTCAAAATGTTTACATTTACTTATAGCTTATGAAATTATTTAAGTAAAATTCATGGTAACTTTTTTTTTCTTTCAAACTTCCTAGAATAATGTCCTTCTGATTATAAGTTTTCCAAAGTTTAACTGAAAGACATACAAATAAGAAAATTAAATAAGTCATACAAATAAAAGTAATAAACTAAAAGTTATAAAAAAATTTCAGATAGAAATCAAATAAACTCATAATTTAACTACAGTTTAGGTCAATGTTTTTATTTTGATATTTCCCCATTTCTGAAAATTTCACTCTTATACTTTTGCACAGGTTTCATTTTTATGCTAGAATTGTTATTATTATTGATTTATTTATGTATTTTTCTTCAAATTTGTATCGTATCATTTCAATCATTTTGTACTTCATCCACTTCAGGTGCCATATTTCATGCTTTAATAATGTTACCATTTCTATAGATATGTCAAGTATAATGATAAAAACAGAATATGCGAGGCTTCTTTAGAAGGATGTCTTGATTATAACTTCTTTTTCTCTCTTTTTCATTTTCTGTTGATTGACATAGTTCAATATCAGTAACGGTTGTGTGGTTATGAATTTCACTTTGCAACTGCAATGGCTTTGGGTTCAATCTCATGATGTGGAACCTTGAATAATTGTCTTTTTTCATAGCTTCAGGTTGATCAAAGTCTTGTGCATTAAATTTGGTGCATGAAAACTATGAAGAATCTCTTTGGGTGTCTTTAGTGATGTCCACTCCATTGCAAGTATTTGAACCAGGTTTCTGGTTTGAAGATTACTTTCTTCTACCGGAATCAGAGCTTTGAAAATATCATCAATGCTGCACTTTCTTCTCTCAATGGAGAGAAAGAAAATTTTTTAAAATTAGCAGGAGTTAATAGGCGCAGGAGTGGCTGTGTGGTAAGTAGCTTGCTTACCGACCACATGGTTTCAGGTTCAGTCCCACTGCGTGGCATCTTGGGCAAGTGTCTTCTACTATAGCCTCGGGCCGACCAATGCCTTGTGAGTGGATTTGGTAGACGGAAACTGAAAGAAGCCTGTCGTATATATGTATATATATATATGTATATGTATGTGTGTGTATATGTTTGTGTGTCTGTGTTTGTCCCCCTAGCATTGTTTGACAACCGATGCTGGTGTGTTTACGTCCCCGTCACCTAGCAGTTCGGCAAAAGAGACCGATAGAATAAGTACTAGGCTTACAAAGAATAAGTCCCGGTGTCGATTTGCTCAACTAAAGGCAGCATGGCCGCAGTCAAATGACTGAAACAAGTAAAAGAGAAAGAGTAAAGAGTAACAGGTTCTCCTGTTTTAGATTTCTTTGCAAATATAAGAAATATATTTCTTTATTACCCACAAGGGGCTAAACACAGAGAGGACAGACAAACGGATTAAATCGATTACATCGACCCCAATGCATAACTGGTACTTAATTTATCGCCCCCGAAAGGATGAAAGGCAAAGTCGACCTTGGCAGAATTCGAACTCAGAACGTAACGGCAGACGAAATACCTATTTCTTTACTACCCACAAGGGGCTAAACACAGAGGAGACAAACAAGGACAGACAAACGGATTAAATCGATTATATCGGCTCCAGTTCATAACTGGTACTTAATTTATCGACCTCTTTGCTAATCTCTTGTTCTCTTGGATGTCAGCATGTAGTGGCTCTATTCAGATGTTATTAAACTACATGCTATTTTTATAGAATATGCATGTATTCAAGTAGTTTGTTATCGTCATGTGTATGTAAAAGCTTTGTTTGGATACCATTAGTTTTACTGCATAAATGTAAGTGTGTTTGTTTGTTTACGTATGTGTGCATGCCTGCATGTGTGTGTGTGATGTGTCTCCAGTTATTACACCTTCTTAATATGTACACAAGCATATGTGGCATGTTTTTATGCATACTATTATATGCTGTGTATATGTTTGTGTGTAAGACTATAGAAGAGTAAAAATCAAAACTTTATTGTAATAAGTCATCGTAACTGGAGCTGATATATTACATGTCTATCGGTTGTCTTGTAATCACTAAATAAGGCCAGTGTCTATGATTAATAACATTTAGACACTATCAGCTGTCTGAACAGAAATGATTCTAAATCATCATGTGACGTCCTGTTATTCATTGGGCAGCTGGTAGTGGTGGTTGTGGTGATGGTGATGGTGATGGTGGATACTGTAGACCCTGAATCTAATGGATGAGGTAGAGGAAGAGATTTTGCTAGGTGGTATAAAGGGCCATCATGAAGATCTCTTGATTTAACACTAAGTACTCTTTTCCTACTTTCACTTTCTCTCCTTTTCCATCTCTCTCCTTTTCCAGCTCTCTCTTTCCCTATATGTTACCCTCTGCTTCTTTCAGTGTTCCTCTTCCACTGTCTTCTACTTATATTGATAGTACAGCCAATATCTAGGTTTTCAATCAAACTCAATCAAAAATGACTTCTTATGATAAATCTCCTGCTTAAGCAATTTCACCTTTTCTCAGACAAACATGGCAACTCTTCCTCTATTTCCTTGTTGAAACAATATCTCTTTAATTCATACACAGATGTATGCACGCATGCATACACATATGCCCTTACATTTCCACCTTAAGAAAAAAAAGTTCTATTACTTGGAGATAACCTTATCTAAAATTTAATTCTAAGGACCAAGGTTGACATGAAATATTCTTTTTCTTCTTTTATTCTTCTCCTCACTCACTCTTTTCTCGTTTTTCTTCTCCTTCTTCTTCCATTTCCTTATGACCACTACGATCACAACAAACTCCACCACTATCACCATCATCACAACAACAACTGCCACCACTACCACCATCATCACAACAACAACCTCCACCACCACTGCCACCACTACCACCATCATCACAACAACAACCTCCACCACCACCGCTACCACTACCGCAATCACCATAAACACCAAGGTCGCAGTCAACTCTGCCACAATTACCACCACCACAACCACCACTGTCACAAGCGCTGCCAATACCATCTCCGCCTTCACTGCTACTGCCCCCACCACCACCACCACCACTACCATCGTAATCATTATCAGTTTTACATCATTTCTTCCATGTTAGTGTGATTTAGACAGATTCGCAATACAACAAACATTTTCTGTGTTTTTCCTTTTCTCTCTCCTCCCCATGATGTCCACTGCAGTTTTATGATTAAGTCTTTTCTGCAAATTCCCATTTGCTTCTACTGTGAAAATCTCCCATTACCAAACTAAAAAAAAAAAAAACAGAGCCTCTCCTTAGTCTTTCAATCTACTAGATATAGCAGCAAAGCACCGTTAAAACAAACCAGATCATTTTGTTTTTTGAAAAAAAAAAAAAGAGGAATACGATGGACATAGCTGGAATATCTTTGATCATAGGTCTGGTTGGTCAGAGCTAAACCTAGGGCTAAACAGCAGCAGCAAAAACAGGTTTCCATTGTCAACTAATGAAATAGTTTCATTCTGCTTTAAACCATATCTTTATTGATAGCTTTGATTACCAAATCAATTTTCATTACTTTTCTTGCGCCCAGTCTTTCTTACAAATACGACAGTGTTCAGATTTGTAGACCAATCTGATTTTTTTGTTGTTTTATAAATTTTGTTGTGACTCCTAAATTTAACTTAATCCATACTGTTTGCTTGTAAGTTCATCATCATCATCATTATCATTGTCACTATCATTTTTTTTCACTTGGTATGTCTCAGTAATTGAACTTGAAATATCTTCATGGTAATGTTTTTTAAAGAATCAATTGCCGTTGTAATTTGTTTTTTTTTTTGGGGGTTTTTTTTTTGTTGTTTTATAAATTTTGTTGTGACTCCTAAATTTAACTTAATCCATACTGTTTGCTTGTAAGTTCATCATCATCATCATTATCATTGTCACTATCATTTTTTTTCACTTGGTATGTCTCAGTAATTGAACTTGAAATATCTTCATGGTAATGTTTTTTAAAGAATCAATTGCCGTTGTAATTTGTTTTTTTTTTTGGGGGGGGGGGTTTTGTTGTTATTTTGTACATTCATTCATCTTTCTTCACCTTTCATTAGAAAGAAAACTATCCGTTCCATCTGTTCCCGGCAGATTTAATTGCTCGCGTATTTTTATGTAGTATTTTTACATAGATGTTGTTGTTGTTGATGATGATGATGTCAACGATGATGATGTTGATGATGATGATGATGCAACATGTTTTCCGTGATCTGACTCCTTTGAAACTTGGTTTTTGATTTCTAGCTGAAGCAATATTTGTTTTAGTTGTGTCACTGTCCTTGAGAAAGGATGATTGTCACTGCTTCTTGTTCCCTCATTTTCTACAAGAATTCTTTACTGTATATTTTTGAGATTGATAAAACTTAATACATGGCTGTTGGAATCTTTCATATTGGTCACAGATTACTATATGACAATTTCAGAAGATTTTTCTTTTTTGCTCTCCATTCTCTATGTTTCTATCTCATCTCAACTCATCTTTCTCTGTCTTTCTATTTCCTTCTCTCTGTTTTTGTACACCTTAAACTACTCTGTTTCAACATCTTTGCCGCAGAATATATGTTTGTGTGTGTGTGATATATCTTGATTTTTCTTTCCGGTTTTGACTCTCACATAACCTCCTCTACCGACAATATCATTCTCTCCATCCTTTTCAAAGTCAACCACCATTCGTATTTCTCAATAGATCATTCAGAATTAAAGACTGAATAATTTTCACTGAAACACACTGAATTGTCATCCGAACAAAGAATTATGCAAGATTTCTTGCCATGTTTTTCTTTTCTTTTCTGCTTTTTGCTATTTATTTCATTTCATTTTATTGTTCTGTTTTTATTCAGGCTACATGTTTACCAATCAAATGTATTTATTGTGTCTAAACATGGCTGCTTAGAGCTCGGTGTTTAAAGGAAGTTGTATATAGAACATTTTCGAGGGCGGAAGAACAGTTGCGAAGCACAATATAAGACTTAGCTGCAACTGTGAACTTTAATACACTATAACACACTTCCAATTATTGTATTCACACATACCTTTTCTATAGACTCTTTCATTTCATTTTTATTTCCTTCTTTTTATTGTATTTTTACATGATGCTTTAGTTGAAGATATTGGGATCTATATATGTAGTAATATTGATTTATACAATTACCTGAACAATTTCAGTGGCTGAATAGACAAAGTGTTAGTCCTTTCAGCCAAAGAGTTGTGAAGTTTGTATCCCATTTCTGTTGCTGTGCTGTTCCCTCCATAAAGCACTAAACATGTCACACTCCACTTCTTTCTGGTAGTGAAATTGATAGATAGAGATAAAAAAAGATGGAGGTTTTAACTCATTTCTGTTAGAGAATTGGACTTTCTAGTTTCCAACCTCCAATAGTCTGATGGTTTTTGAATGCCAGGATCGAATCTTCTCCTTGTATTAGCCCATAATTAACTAAATATCAAATTCTAAGGAGTATGTAGCAATCAGGAAGCTCCTTCTGATGATTGTAGGTTTACTCGTTATTGCTTGCATCCTTTTGTTTCCATGCACGCATGTACGTACACACACACACACACACACACACACACACACACACACACACACACACACACAGAGATTTCCAACCTTTTATCCTTGTCTTCACCTGCTGCATTCTCTTCTGTTGATTGATAATCTCTCATTCATTCTTTCCCCCCCCCCTCTCTCTCTCCCTCTCTCTCTTGTCTGGTTCTTCTGTTTTGCTCTTTCCACTTCCCATTTTGCAATGTCTGTTGATTTACTCCATTGTCAACTATTATTGGTTATAAGGAATCATGGCCAATTTAAGATTGCAACTTTTAGGGACATCTCCTTCAACCTTCTAACTATCCTTAATCTTCTCATCAAAGACCTGAAGAAACAGTGTCACCTGTTTTTTTTCTTTTTACCTTTTTGTCAATGTTTCTCTTTTTATCTCCTCATTTATTATTATTATCATCATCATCATTATTATCATTATTGTTGTTGTTGTTGTTGTTGCAATGAATCATAAGTTTCTTTGAAAAATTTGTCATTTTTCTCTAATTTTTTTTTTCACTAAAAATTTTCTTAAACTTCATTGTTGTTGTTAATGTTGAAGTGACTTTTATCTCGTGTACTGTCCAATCCCACACCCTAGAGAGGTTTGTTTTGGACAAATTGGTTGCTGTGGGAAAACTTCCTTTAGATAATTGAACAAACACCGCGTTGCAGCACTTTTTTTGTCATTAAGCAATACTGTCTTCTATAATAATACACCTCACTTGATGGCAATGCACATTTGAAAGATGCCAGCTGCACTTGACCATACACACTTTGCATATTTTTTTCTTTTTTTTGTACAATTTTGTAATATTGATTTTATATATTTTTTAATATGATACAAGCATTGTTTTTATGTTGTTTTTTTTATAATCATTCTGTAATTGTGTTATGTTTATGCTATTACTCTTCTGCTCTCTCTTTTTCTTTGAGTAGAACGGACACATCAAGCACAGTTAACCTTCCTTTGTTTTCTTTTTACATGTAAAAGAAAAGTTTGATAAATATAATTTGAAAACAAAAATTCGAGTATGATAGCTGTGTGATTTTTAAGGGGGTGGGCAAGGTAGAGTTGGCAAGTAGCTTTCCTTTCTTCATGATTCCAACTCAATTTTTTTTTTCCTAGGGAATGGGGCAAGGAGTGAGAAGTGGAGGTGTGTAAGCACTGGTTTAAGAAATACCAGGATATAATTGCAGCATTCTTTTTCTTGGTTGTTGTAGTATTTGTGAAGAGTTTGAGTGTATTTCAGTTAAACTAGAAAAGTGTATGAGCATGTATTTAAATCTATATGTGTATGTGCATTTGCTAATGTGTGAGAGGCTGTAAATTAAGTAACTCTCTCTTTTTTATTTGTAATTTTCAATTTAATTTTGTTTTTTTTATGTTGCTGTTTTTTGGGTTTTTTTTGTAGCTCTTGGTAATGTTATTAATGATGATGATAATGAGGAAGAATAGGATTTATTTCCCTTGTAAATTGATTCCATTAAAGTTTGTGGTAGTGTACTTTTAATTGAAATATATGATTGACTATGCTAAAAGACAGTAACTGTAAATGGATCTCAGTGACACTCTTCTCATTATTTATTTGGGGATTAGTAGAAATGATACATTGATGGATAAATTATTTTGTCCTATTCAGCAATATCCTTTTACCTCCTGAGATCAAATCCTGCTGAAATAAGACTAAGACTTTCATCATTGTGAGGTCAATAAAATAAGTATGACAACAAGGATCTAATCACCTATTAAAAAATGTGTAGCCTGCTGTCTATGAAGTTGTTATCATTTCTCCACTGTACAGATTCTATCTAACATATTGTTCCTTTTTACTTCAAACTAACAGCCAAACTTAAACAAAAGGACTCAGCAAGTACCTTTCTAAGAATATGATCTTTTCCAGAGAGGGAAGAGTTTGGGGAGCACTTGTGTGTCTGACCAGATGTCCACTTGTTCCTGATGGCATGATATTTTTTTTCAATATTGAATCTAATTCAAATAACAATTGATATGACTTTCCCTTTTGCTGCTGGGCATTCCCACTTTCTTGATAGTTCTATTTTTAATTCGGTATATTTTGTAAACTTTTCTTCTTTTTTACTTTTGTCTGCAATGTTATTGCCACAAGGAATTGCAACGTCCATTATGCATTTCTTATTTTTTTCTTTTTCTCATGTCATACATCATGATATCTTGTCTATAGTGTTCAATTATTCTGTCTGGATGTCAACCAGAATCTTTGGTTTACCAAGTTCACTTAGACTTTGTCTGGCACATGATTAAGCCAGCCGTCTGTAGCAATATGTACATTTCTGGTATATAATTATATAATAATATCAATTATTATTATTATCATTATTATTATTATTATTATTATTATTATTATTATTATTATTATTATTATTATTGTTATTATTATTATATCAATGCAATAGAATTGTGTATTAAATGCCTTGAGATATTTAGTTTCCTACTTTTGTTTTGAGGTTGACTTAGCTAGATTTTGCTTTCCATCTTTCTACATTTCATAAAATAAATATCTGTGACATATTTAAGTTAATTTTTTTTTTAATACTCATCTCTCCTAATTTGTTTGTTCAAAAGTTAGAAAACTCTTTATTATTATTATTATTATTATTTGTAATTGTGCAGCTGGGAAAAACAGCAGCAGACTAGTCTTGCGTATTTTAGTTATTTACATGGTCAGTTCAAATTCATTAATCTTTTTACTTTCTCATTTGACTATTTGGAGGAATAAATAAGTACCTGCAATGCACTTAGGTTGATTACACTGATTGTAGTCATCTCCTATAGAAATTGACTTTGTACTAAGACAAAATCTAACCATAGTAGCAGTAGTAGTAACATCAACCCTGCTGTAGATGTTTCTGTTGTGACCATCCCATCTTTTATTACAACAAAGTATCTAGAATTACATTATCAAAGTGTCCTTCTTTTCATAGAATATGGGGTGTAATTTGAGGCTGGAGCTGCTCTGAATTTTCAAGATGTTTAAACTGAAATGATCAAACTGTTTACAATGCACTACTTGGCTCAACAGTCAAATCGTTGACTGGAAGTTCATCATCTTGATCACTAGATCATGCTGCTTCATTGTATACAGTTTATAATAGATGCAACATTTGAATCCTGCAGTGCCATCTTCTCTTTCTCCACTCTCTGTCTGTCTGCCCCTCTCTCTCTCTCTCTCTCTCTCACACACACACAAGATAACCACATGACTTGATGCTGGGCGGCTTAAGATTCTCATTGAGAGGCCACTGGTATGTGTAACTTTAGCTGCTTAGATTAATTCTTCTGATTTGGACAGTTGTGGTATTGCTTTGGTGCAGTGGTTAGCACAGCTATGCAGTCTACAGCAGATGTGTTCAAATCTTGCAGGTGAGATTACAATATTTTTCTGTCTTATATACACATGTTCCAATTTACACTGATGTATATATTTATATATATAATAGGTGTAAATCAATGCGTCAAATTTAAAAAAGAAAACTGAGTACTACATCATATTCCTTTCTTCTAAATAGGAACCATTCAATAGAAATCGATAAAATAAGTATCAGGCTAGGATTAAGGTATGTGACAGCAAAAAAAAAAAAGATCTTGGATGATTGTGACCAATGACTGGAAACGAAAAAAAAGAATATTTATCTAAAAAAAAAAATTTATAAAAAAAAACTATTAAGTGGAGCTTAGTGAGATCTTTCAGTGTTTTATAGCCCCTCTACACAAAACACAAACACATAAACCAATTAATTAATGTGGATACCTCTACATGGTTCCTGAACCTGTTAGAAATATCAGTCAAATATCCTTTTTGTCAGACTGAGTAAAAAAGAGAAGGACTCATTAGACAATGTAGTCCTAAATATACAAAAAAAAAAAAAGATGGTCATGGTTGGAACCTTTGACTTTAAGTCTGATCACCAAGTGCTGACTCAGGGCTTTAGAACAATGCATACATCTGAACACATAATTTGAAATATAAAATAGATAAACACATTTAAGCAGGGATTCGTTCCCATCTGGACATGAAAATATAACCACACAAAACACACGCGTTCAAAGAATGTACACATTTCCATATGCACATACAATCAGACGCTCGTGCACATACGTACAAACACACACATACCCACACTCACATCCATGCACAGACACAAGCATGCTTCATCATTTGTTGTGATTTATTATACAATCATTATCAACCCCCCTCCTTCCTAGTCCTGCTAAATAAATTGATATAAGTCGGACTGTGGCTGGAAATACAGGCAGGAGTAACAAACAAATCTTCCTCCCTCTCTTCCTCCTTCACTACGGCAACCACCAACCTTCATTGTGGCACACAGACAGACAGCCGATTAAGGAAGACAAGGTGGAGGTCAAGTAAACAAAAGTTAGCAATTAGTCAGGAATTGTATTGCCATCTATATCCTTAATTAATGATGTGTGATGGAATACATTGGTTGGGTTGTGGGGAGAGAGATAGCAAGAACAGAGATGGGAAGGAGTCTTGTGTTGGTGATGTTGTTGGTGATAATGATAATGATCATGATCATGATGAAGGGGGATAGAAATTAGAAGGGTGTCCACACTTCTGTTAAGTCTAGAGAATAATCTTGCCAACCCCTTTTATTCCATAAAAGGCTAGCTGTTATATTGTACCCCACCTCACATAACACACACACACACACACACACACACACACACACACACACACACACACACACACTCACACACACTCACACACACTCTGCATTTTTCTTTAGGGTGAGCCAAACCCTTTACAGACACTTGTTCAATGATGCCCATTTATTATACATGCTGTGTGGTAATGAAGCTTGTTTTTGACCCACATGGTTCTGGGTTCAGTTCCTTTGTGTGGAACCTTGAGCAAGTGTCTTCTACTATAGCCTCAGGCCAATCAAAGCCTTGTGAGTGGATTTGGTAGATGGAAACTGAAAGAAGCCCAACATATATATACATATATATATATGTATCTATCTATCTGTGTGTGTGTCTTTGTGTTTGTTTGTCCCTCCATCACTGCATGATAACCAGTGTTGGTATGTTTACATCCTCATAACTTAGAGGTTCAGCAAAGGAGTCTGATAGAATAAGTACTAGGCTTTGAAAAAATAAGTCCTTCGGTCGATTTGTTCAACTAAAACCCTTCAAGGTGGTGCTCCAGCTTGGCCACAGTCAAATGACTAAAACAATTAAAAAAGGGAAAAAAAAGAATACATTTATACACTCATGGATATGTGCTTACACATCATGCAAGCTCACATTTGTTCACACATATACACATATAGGCGCAGGAGTGGCTGTCTGGTAACTAGCTTGCTAACCAGCCACATGGTTCCGGGTTCAGTCCCACTGCATGGCATCTTGGGCAAGTGTCTTCTGCTATAGCCCCGGGCCGTGAGTGGATTTGGTAGACGGAAACTGAAAGAAACCTGTCGTATATATGTATATATATATGTGTGTGTGTGTTTGTGTGCCTGTGTTTGTCCCCAATGCTGGTGTGTTTACGTCCCCGTCACTTAGCGGTTCGGCAAAAAGAGAATGATAGAATAAGTACTGGGCTTACAAAGAATAAGTCCCGGGGTTGATTTGCTCGACTAAAGGCGGTGCTCCAGCATGGCCGCAGTCAAATGACTGAAACAAGTAAAAGAGTAAAAGAGAGAGAGAGTATACACACATACTTAAAGTGCAAACTCAAGTATTCATGAACCTATATACATGCTGAGGAATGCACCAACCAGCACACATACTGATGTATGCACACACACCCTCACGCATGCAAATAAATACACATACCCACACTGATGTATACAGAAGCACTCGTGCGCATGCATATACACGAAATATATTACTGTATATTTGCAAGTACATACATATAGAAGAGCCACATATCTGAAACTGCACACAGATATATTATTAAAGAAATGCATAGCAGATACATATATATATATATATATATATGTGGATATATGTAAGTATGCACTGTACATGTACTAACATGCACATATATACACACATAAATGCGCATCTTCAAACTGCTACTCAAACACATGAACAAAGACAGATGCATTCATATTTACATCCATCTACACTTACAGACACCCCCACGCACAACACACGTGTTAAAAATGAACATTATGTGGTGGAACTACATAGAATATGGTGAAAAATAAGTCTGCAGATATCTTCAGCTTTTCCTGTAAGAGAAGAACAAATCTTCAACTGTTAGAATTGGAAGCAACAGATTTGCTCTTCTCTTATACACATGCATATATATATATATATATACACACACATATATACATGCATATATATACAGACACACAAACATATATATACAAATATATACATATATATATATATATATATATAATATATATATATATATATATATATACATATATACATATATATATATATATATTATATATATATATATATATATACACATATATACATATATATATATATATATCTATATATATATATATATATATACACATATATATATATATAATATATATATATATATATATATAATATATATATATATATACATACATGAACTTTTACATGTTTTTCTTGCTTTCCTGGTATTATTTCTTAATTTTATCTTTTTTCTTTTTATTTTAATGTTTACCTCTCTTCCTCCTAATTGTAGGAGAGAAGAGAAAAAGTAGGATTTAATTCTGTGCGAACAGTTATACCACTGTCAGGTAGATGGTGAGAGGGGGGGTGGGGGTAGGGTTCTTTGCTCGTTTATTTTCTCACGTGATCGTATCTTCACTGGAAATATCGACCACTGCCGAACAGAATAATTGGTTCAGCTGGAATCTCTGCAAATTCTTTTTTTTTTCTTTTTATGTGATATATATCTTTTATGTTTGTTTTTTTTATTCCTTTTATGTCATTTATTTTTATTACACATTTTATTCACACACATACACATCTAAAAGTATATATACATTCATACACAGGTAGTCATATATAAAAGTATATATACACATACATACTCACACTCATGTATATACACACATACACACATATATACATGTGTATATGTGTATGTACAATGTATATGTATATTTGTGTGTGTAGATACAAGTATATATGTATATCTGTGTGTGTATATATGTATGTATATCTGTATGTATACGAACAAACACACACATACATGCGTACACACGTGTGTGTGTGAGCATCTGTATACATACATGTATGTATATACATAAATATATATATATACTGATGTGTGCACACATGTACATACAAGTATATATATATATGCATTTATGTGTCTGTGTGTATATATATGTTTGTGTATATGCATATATATATATGTGTTTGTGTGTATGTGTGTGTACATACATGCTTACATATACATACATACATACATACATACATATACATACATACATACACATACATACATACATACATACATACATACTACATACATACACACATACATACATACATACATACATACATACATACATACATACATACATACATACATACATACATACATACATATATACATACATACATACATACATACATACATATTTAATCCTTATTTGTTTAGAGATGTTTTTTTCTTTTGGTTTTGCTGGTTGTTGTAATAATTTCCTCATAATCTTCAGTGTTTTCATTTATTTTGATTTTTCTTTTCTTTGCATTTTTTTTATTTTGCATATAAGTATGTATGCTTAGGGTGGGGAGTGCACCAATTTTCTATTTCATTTTAAACTTTTTTTTTAATATTTTCTTTTTAATATAGATAATTACTAACATTATCTACAACTCTTCATCATTCTGAAAATTCTCATATGTGTTAGTTATTACCATTGTTTTTTTTTTTTTACCACAGTAACTGGCTTTGGGGTTATTACTATTGCTTATATAGCTGTACTGGTTGTATGTGTTGGTTGTTACCAATGATTGTATTGCTGTGACTTTACAACACTACCTGGGTGTATATATTTCACTGTCTATTCTATCGTGACTCAAACATCAACACAAACATAAAAACTTACACAACCAGCTTGAAATACCAGCCAACCTCCCTCAAATCACATTGTTCTATTTTAAAGATCTGGTCATCAAATCTAAGTAGAGACTTCAAACTTGAAATCTTCAAAGCCACTGTCGAATCAGTTCTACTATATGGCTCAGAAACCTGGACGTTATCAAAGAAGCTTGAGAGGCGGTTGGATGGAACCTACACTCGCCTCCTTATGAGAGCTCAAAATCTCTCGGGGGGAAGCGTCATCCAACCAAAATGCAAATATATGGGAAACTACCACCTGTGTCTTCTCTTGTGAAAGGTAGGAGAGTCCAGTTTGCTGGACATTGTTGTAGAGCTGAAAACGAGGCAATTTCTACTCTTCTCCTCTGGAAGCCATCTACTCGCAATACCAGAGGGCGCACACTCTCCTACCCTGATGTAATCTCCAGGGATACAGGCATCCAACAACAGGACCTCCGTAATGCTATGATGGACTGTGAAGTCTGGCGTAGCATGGTAAATTCCATTGTTTCGACTACGGTCGAACAATGATGATGATGATTTCAAAAAGAGGAGTTCACATTGGATATTGTAGTCTTGGATATACTATGCTTGAGAAAAAGATACAATGATCAAAGCTGGAACTCTATTGATTCTCAGACTACTTAGACAAGGGTCTGATGTGGAACTAAACAACAAAAACAACTGCACTGGTCTATTGTATTTCTTTTCTACTTTAGACACAAGACCCACTGGTTTATTGTAATTATAAAAGAAATGGAGTAACTGAAATGTCAGAGCAGGAGACAAAATTGTAACATTCTGGGGCATTTTTACGTTCTAATTCTTGAGAAGTATCAGTTATATATTGAGGTTTAGTAAATCATTAATACCATTCCCTTACAGATTTGTGACTTTTTTTCTCAATGTTAGAAAAAATTATCAATTATCATAGGCACAGGTATGGTTGTGTGGTAAGAAGTTGGCTTCCCAAATACATGGTTCCGTGTTCAATCCTTCTGCATGGTACCTTGGGCTAGTGTCTTCCACTATAGCCTCTGATTGACCAAAGCCTTGTGAGTGGATTTGGTGGATAGAAACTGAAAGAAGCTCATCATATATGTATGCATGTATGTGAGTGTGTCTTTTTGTCTCTGTTTGTTCCTCACCACTGCTTTACAATCAGTGTTGGTGTGCTTACATCCTCATAACTTAGCCGTTTGGTAAAAGAGACCAATAGAATAAACACCAGACTTTAAAAAAAAAATAAGTATTGGGACTGATACATCCGACTAGGAATTCTTCAAGGTGGTACTTCAGCATTGCCACTATCTAATGACTGAAACAAGTAAAAGATGAAAGATAAGTTTCACATATTTAATATTCCAGGTTTGTTTCTTGATAGTATTTAGTTATGTCCATCATTCTTGTGATTCTATCAACTATTCTCTTCCTTTGCAGATCTGTCAATAAAACATATAGCAGTTTTGATATTAAGATTGATTAGTCTGTGTATTTCTGAAGTCCTGTGTAAGAAAGATATCCCTTACTTGATAAACAGGTTAGATAAAGGTGGCAACAGGAAAGAGCATCTAGCTGTAAAATCCTGCTTATATTAACCCTTTAGCATGTAAACCAGTCATGCCCAGCCCAAATATTCTGCTTGTTTCATGTTCAAACTGATCAGATCTGGCCTCACACACCTACTTTACAATGTCATTCTAAAAACAGATTTACATAAAATTTGAAAAGCATGAAATATTGTGTGATTAATTCAAAACAATGTGAATGGATAAGTATTTCATTTGACAGAATAATTGAATCTTTTCCTTTTGAACAGCAGACAATTTCTAGTAAACTAAACACTTTAAAACTTCGTATACTGGTAGAATGTGTCAAAATAAAACATTTTTTTCTCTTGGCTTTCTTGAGAGAATTGTAATTTGTTTGTTTAACGTAGTTTAATTTTTCGAATTTTAACCAATCCTATGCTCTCTTTTGAGCTAAAATCAGTTGCTGTGTCTAAAACTGAGACAACATCCTCTAACTAACCCTAAACCTCCCCCCTAACTCTAACCCTGACCCTAAATTTTTTTTTTCTTAATTTTTAAATTAATTTAATTGTTACGCGTGTAAAAAAACTAAAGCAATGGAATTAAATTAATTTAACAATTAAGAAAACAAAATTTAGGGTTAGGGTTAGGGGGAGGTTTAGGGTTAGTTACAGGATGTTGTCTCAGTTTTAGACGCAGAAATGATTTTAGTTGAATGGAGGTAATCGATTGGTTAAAATTGCTGAAATGCTTGGATTTTCAGACAAAATATCTCACAAACTATAGAATTTTCTCAATAAAACCAAGAGAAAATGATGTTTTATCAACACATTCTACCAGTATACGAAGTTTAAAAGTGTTTAGTTCACTAGAAATTGTGTTGACATCTGCCGTTCAAAAGGAAAAGATCCGAATAATCTTTATGCTTAAGGGTTAAATCTCTTTCCAAACTAATATTAACACAGAATATGCAAATAATCAGATGAAATATACTCAGGGTGTTGAGGAAATCATTTATTTTCATCAGACAAAAATTTACACTTGTACACAAAGAAAAAAATAAAAAGATTATCATCCTTGTTATCATTAATAAATTTGATCATTATCATATATAGATATGGTGGCACGTAAAATGCACCAATCCGACCGTGGCCGATGCCAGCCTCGCCTGGCTCCAGTGCAGGTGGCACGTAAAAAGCACCCACTACACTCACGGAGTGGTTGGTGTTAGGAAGGGCATCCAGCTGTAGAAACATTGCCAGATAAGACTGGAGCCTGGTGCAGCCTTCTGGCTTCCCAGATCCCCAGTCGAACCGTCCAACCCATGCTAGCATGGAGAACGGACGTTAAACGATGATGATGATGAGATATGTATATCAAGGAAATGGAATATGAGATTGTGTCATTAACTGCTATTCTCAAGACATTTATGGCAAAAAAAAAAAAGATTCTGTTCTAATGGGGAATTGAATTTTGGCTGTGGATTCAGAGTGTCAAGAACATAACCATGCCTTGCTATGCATTGCCTTCTTTGAGACTTACAATCAGAGAGAGAGAGAGGGAGTGTGTGTGTGTGTGTGTGTGTGTGTTATTAATATTATTGATTTCATTTTCAGTAAGCATCAGGAGAAATGAGGTCCAGATGGGGGGATTATTCTCCCTTCCACTCACCCAATAGCCAATGTACAGTGGTATTTAATTTGCCTGGAGAAAAGTACTGGACAAAACTCTAGTGGGATTTGAACTCAGAAGCATGAAATAGCACTGAAATAGCAACCCGGAAGCATATTGCTGTGTCTGGCTGGTTCCTTACTGTCTGCATAATTTCCACTGTCCTTTTCAACAACAGTGTTAGAAATAATAATAATCATAATAATAATGATAATAATAATAATAATAATAATAATGATAATAATAATAATAATGATAATAATAATAATAAAAATAATAATAATAATAATAATAATAATAATTCATTCGTTTATTGGCCACAAGGGCTAACAAAAATCAATAAAAACATAATAATAATAATAATAATAACAACAACAATGGTGATGATGATGATACAATAATAACATCAAAAGCAACACAACAATTTAAACAATAGTAGCAGTAGCATCAGTGGTGGTGGTAGTAGTGTTGGTAGTAGTGTTGGTAGTAGTAGTAGTAGTATTGGCCGCATGGGCTCAAGACATTAGGGACAGTACAAAGCAAAATATAACAGAGAAAACCAGCAAGAAACAGTGGGAGATTTACATCAATTAAAAGGATGAAACAATGATAGCAATATAGACACATTAATAATTAGATAGTACTGAATAGAAATAAAAGAAAGACCACAAACTGGCAGGGTGCAACCATACATGTACACACCGCCCTGGATTACCCTCACCCTTTGAAAGCAAATGCCTTTTCTCAGTTCTTCTTACCAACCTACTACCACAATGTTAAACAAGGTCCATTTAACCATGTTACCTATTTCTTTACTACCCACAAGGGGCTAACCACAGAGAGGAAAAAACAAGGACAGACAAACAAATTAAGTCAATTATATCGACCCAGTGCATAACTGGTACTTATTTAATCGACCCCGAAAGGATGAAAGGCAAAGTCGACCTCGGCGGAATTTGAACTCAGAACGTAACGGCCTACCTTCACCATCTTCAGTTTATAAATTTTACTGGAGAGCAGCAACTCCCTCTATACTCTTATATTCCTCTTCAAGTGTTACTCAAAGAAATTTAAGATGGCTGGAACCGAGAGAAAGAACTGGGTCCTCAAATGTTTCGAATTACATCTACTTTATAACTTCATTTGTCATAGCTACCAAGCTGCAGAAGAGTCCCTACTCTTCTTCGCTAGAAGATGGCTTAAATTTGATCATCACAATAAACTTAGCTGAAAGCAGAATCCATACCACATATGCTAACAGCTGTTAGACATAAACCCACAAATCAGTAATGCATAGAGACTAAATGAGCGTATGCTGGATGGTTTCATCATTCTGTGCACTTCTCCAACTGCAGAACAGGCAAGGCACCTCCCTGTAGCAATAATAATGATAATGATGAAGGGAATAAAATTAACAAGCATCCATGATGCAATTAAAAGAGGTTATATGGTGTTGTGTACATTAGCTTTTAGGGGGCGTGTGTTGTCTGCTTGCTTGGGCGGGGCTTTTAGAAAATGGCGCCAAACAACTTTTAGTAAATTAAGTGTTTTTTGTTTGTTTGTTGTTGTTGCTCTCTTTTTTATTTATGTTTCATTTACAGTCTCCTTTTATAACTTCGGCTATCACAAGGGAGAGATCCAGCCCATAGCTTTTATATTCTTGAGGGAGTCGTAAATGAAGCATTCAGCTTGTTGACCTTTTAGTTTGTAAAAAAAAAAAAAAAAAACGAATAAAAATATATAATAAAGCTTATTAAATTGTTTATTTGGCAACATAAAAATGGAGGCTGGGAAAAAGATGATTCTTTTGTTGTTGTTTGTATGTGTTTGTTTGTGTGACATTCTATTCATATATCTATACGCTCTTTCCACATATATGCACACACTTGCATATGCACTATCACTCTCTGCTTTATATATCTATTCAGTTTATTCCTCACACACTTTTGATATGATTATGTACATAATTCATACATATCTACCCACATATCCATCCTCTTCCTCAGTCTGCTGCTTATCCCTTTCCCATCTCTGTCTCTCTCAGGCTTCTCTCTATCTCCTTTATCCTTTCATTAACTCTCTCCTATCCTTTCTTCTCTCTCTTAAACTTCATTCTCTCTTCCTTTCACTCTGTAACTTCCTTCAGTGTCTCTCTATCTATCTCTCTCCCTCTCACTCTCACACACTCTCTCTTTTTCATTCTTGTTTCTCTTTCTTCCTTTTCCATTCTGTTTCTTTCCTTAGCTATCATTCTTTCATTTTCTGCCTTTCTCTCTCTCTCCCTCTCTCTCTCATACACACACACTTTCTATCTTCTCTTTTTCCTTTTCACTTTCCACTCACTATTCATTTTATCCCTCTCTCAATCTCACCTTATCTCTCATTATTCCCACACTGGCTTTCATTTACCTTATCCCCAAATACCACTTACTCTCTCTATTACTACTGTTTAACTCTTCAAACATTTACACTTACATACACGTGCAACTCTCTCTCTCCCTTTGTATAATACCTCTCTAATTTCTCACCTATACTCCCTCCAGTTTATTTTTTCTCAAATACCTTCATGCCAATTACATGCAGTCTATTTCATCAAAATATCCCAATAATAAAACTCTGTAAGGCAATATCATACTTATTCAAAGTACTCCTTCATAAGATATATGCACAAAAATATGATACCTTATGCCTTGATATATTTCTCCATAATCTCTTGTGCCTTGAGTATCTGGCACAATTTTTATGATGACCTTCAGATGAGATATAATTCTTCCCTTACATAGGATACTAGTGGATCTTTTGAACACAATTATTTTACACCCCCTTGTCAATGTTGTGAGTTTATCATGTGAGATGTTGGGTATTTAATGAAGTGTAGTTTTTCAATGAACTAAGTATTTAAGCCAATATTTTATACAATGTTTATATCATAAATGCTATTATATTTTCAATAATATTTATACCTTTATCTTAAAACAATATTTACATCTTCGAACACATTTTCAAAAACATTTCTTAATGTCAATATTAAAATATGAATAGAACATTAGTGAACAGAATTAGGATGTACCAATGCACAATAATAATTTTGTTACATAATTCCTTTTTATTCTTTTATTCTTTTACTTGTTTCAGTCATTTGACTGCGGCCATGCTGGAGCACCGCCTTTAGTCGAGCAACTCGACCCCGGGACTTATTCTTTTGTAAGCCCAGTACTTATTTTATCGGTCTCTTTTGCCGAACCGCTAAGTAACGGGGACATAAGCACACCAGCATCGGTTGTCAAGCAATGCTAGGGGACAAACACAGACACACAAATACACACTCGCATACATATATATACATATATACGACGGGCTTCTTTCAGTTTCCGTCTACCAAATCCACTCACAAGGCTTTGGTCGGCCCGAGGCTATAGTAGAAGACACTTACCCAAGGTGCCATGCAGTGGGACTGAACCCGCAACCATGTGGTTGGTAGACAAGCTACTTACCACACAGCCACTCCTGCACCTTGTTTTTTCTTTTGTAGTAATTTCAACAAAAATTTAACAAACAGAGCACTAGTCCAGGCAAATATCTGAAAAGAGACACATAACAGATGTGGGTCATTATGAAAAATATTGGTCATAAATAAACGTGTTAAATTAGCTACTGTTTTTTTTTTTCTTGTAGAAATGGTATAGGATTGGCAAAACACAGGGAAGAGGCATTTGTAAAATGCCATTCTGCAAAAGAGGGGTGTTAAACTACAAAAAGTTAAGAACTACTGTTTTAGATGATGTATGAGCTTATTTTTTTTATATCAGTTGATAGGTAAATTAGGGAATGTAGAATTCGCTGCACTGTTCAAATATACAAAATACATAGAATTTATTAATCCCCAGACAATGGAACCGATAGCTGAATATCTCATATATGTATAGATATCATCATCATCATTTAACCCTTTTGTTACTAACCCGGCCAAAACCGGCTCTGGCTCTGTGGTAAAATGTCTTGTTTTCATAAGTTTTGAATTAAAATCTTCCACCAAGCCTTAGTCACAATTTCTGTTCCTAACACTAGCTGAATGATAACTAAGTTATTTTACTAAATTCTTTGTTATATTTTAAAATAATTGAAAGAAACACAGAGCATCTCAAAATAAATACGGTAACGAAAGAGTTAACGTCTGTTTTCCATGCTGGAATTTGTTGGACGGCTTGACAGGAACTAGAAAGATCAGATTCCATAGTTTGTTTTGGCTTGTTTTCTACTGTTGGATGCACTTCCTAATGGCAACCATTTTACAGAGTGCACTAGGTGCTTTTTACATGATACCATTACCAGTGATTTTTTATGTGGTGCCACCTCTCTCATACCTTAATACATTGTCTATACCATATCTTAGTGTAGTACACATACTCTCTTTTACTTGTTTCAGTCATTTGACTGCGGCCATGCTGGAGCACCGCCTTTAGTCGAGAAAATCAACCCCGGGACTTATTCTTTGTAAGCCCAGTACTTATTCTATCGGTCTCTTTTGCCGAACTGCTAAGTTACGGGGACGTAAACACTCCAGCATCGGTTATCAAGCAATGCTAGGGGGACAAACACAGACACACAAATATATACACACACACCTATATATATATATACATATATACAACAGGCTTCTTTCAGTTTCCATCTACCAAATCCACTCACAAGGCATTGGTCGGCCCGGGGCTATAGCAGAAGACACTTGCCCAAGATGCCATGCAGTGGGACTGAACCCGGAACCATGTGGTTGGTTAGCAAGCTACTTACCACACAGCCACTCCTGCGCCTATGTGTTTTATTCTCCCATTATGCAATAGTTCTAATTTAGCATCATCATCATCATCATTCAAGCAAGGTTCTTCAATTTCAGTGTTTCAATAAAAACACATGTAGCTGTGGAAAAATATTTTCTTGCTTGGAAATTGGTGAGGGATGATGACAAGAAGTGCATCTACCTGAAAAAAATCTGCCTCAACAAATTCTTCCTGATCCATGCAAACACTAAAGTGGATATTAACTGATGATGATAATAATCCTCCATGTGATACCTTTTTGCACCTCAACATGTAGCCCTACCTGTAATTTTTTCTTCCTATATTTTGATGCATTACACCTCCCACTTGTTGATGTGGGAGGTGTAATTGATTTATTACCTCTTTCAACACCTTTGTCATCCTTCCTACACCTTTGTGTGTCACATTTCTCAAACCTTATCCTTCTAAAGTTTCACATGTCACCCTTACCTCACCTTAACATTTTACCCATCTTGTAACTTAGTGCAGTACCACTTTACACTTCAATATGTACCTCTTACCTGTACCTTAACATGCTGTTCTTCTCATACCTTTCGATATGTACATGTTAATAGTTTCCCTGGGAGCAATTGGTACAACAGAAGCAATCCAATTTTCCCTGACACCACTATGACAGTCTGGGTATGTCTTGATACATCTGCAAGTTTCTGTAATGGTTGCAGCAATCGCAGGCAAGGTGGACTTAGCTAATATATGATAACTTGGTCTTCGCTCTGTTATAAATCCTGAGAAATCAACCTAATGTAATGTTTGGAGAGAAGAAACTGATATTATTACACAGACAAAATGATTGCAATGTTTAATTTACAAGTAGTTTATGGAAATTTTGCCAAAACAATGTGAGACTTACTTACATTTAATTGAGTTATAGTTAGCAGACTTAGAATTAAAAGAATAAATATTTGGAACCATGATGTAAACCCATAAGAATCTGTGTCAATAATCATGTAGTCCTTCTCTTTCCCTCTCTCCTTCTTTTAGTTTCTCTAGCACCACCTCTCTCATACCTCAATATGTCTGTCCCATATATTAGTGTAGTACACATAATGTGTTTTATTCTGTCTCTCTGTCTCTCTGTCTCTCTTTCTCTCTCTCTCTCTCTCTCTCTTTCTCTCTCTCTCTTTCTCTCTCTCTCTCTCTCTCTCTCTCTCTCTCTCTCTCTCTTTCTCTCTCATGAACTATGTTGTAAACCAATGACTATCTCATGTCAGTAATCATGCTCTGTCTCTTTATCTGTCTGTCTGTCTGCTACTCTCTTCCTCCTCCCACTATCTCTTTCTCCCTCTTTCTCTCTCTCTCTCTCTCTCTCTCTCTCTCTCAGAATCCCTTGTTAATAATCATATACTTAATTTATATCTCCTTTCTGCCTTCTTGCCTCTCACACTACTCTCTCCCCCTCTCATCATCGTCATTTAATGTCTATTTTCCATGCTGGCATGGGTTGGACAGCTTGAAAGGAACTGGAAAGACCGGGGGCGGGCACCAGTTTCCATAGTTTGTTTTGGCTTGGTTTCTACACTTGGCTCCCCTTTCTAAAGTCAACCACTTTACAGAGCATACTGGGTACTTTTTACATGGCACCTTCACCAGTGCTTTTTACATAGTACAATCTCTAGTTCTTTTTGCATGGCACCATAATCAGTGCATTTTTTATCTGGCACCACCTCTCTCATACCTCAATATGTCTGTCCCATATATATGTGTAGTACACATAATGTGTTTTATTGTGTCTGTCTGTCTCTCTCTCACTCTCTCTCTTTCTTTCTTTACAACTTTTTTCTGCATTAAATGAAATCTAACTCTAAGTATTACTGTTTAGCCACAGGTCAATTCTGATAAAACTGTCTATTTTAAAAATTATTCCAGCTGTAACAGTCTTGTCTTTTTTATTTTATTTCTGACCTAATATCTCAAAGATACATAATTCAATATCTGTTATCTTTTACTTGTTTCAGTCATTTGACTGTGGCCATGCTAGGGAACCACCTTGAAGGGTTTTAGTTGAACAAATCGACCCTTGGGCTTATTTTTTTGGTAGCCTAGTACTTATTCTAGTGGTCTCTTTTGCCAAACACACCACCACCAGTTGTCAAGCAGTGTTTGGGGACAAACACAGATACACACTCACACATGGACACATACACACACACACACACACACACACACACACACACACACACACAACACACACACACACACACAAATACGACACACTTCTTTCAATTTCCATCTACCAAATCCACCCAAAATGCTTTCGTCAGCCTGAAGATATAGTAGAAGACACTTGCCCAAGGTGTCACACAGTGGGACTGAACTCAGAACCACGTGGGTGAGAAACAAGCTTCTCACCACACAGCCATGCCTGTGCCTATCACCACACCTGATTATTTCTTTTCAAAATGCTAACATGTGATTTGTGAGGGATTTGGTTGCTATTTCTTGCATACGTTGAGTGACTATGTAGAAGTCCCCCTTGTTGGCTCATCCAACTTTAATGTCTGCCATGTGGAGCAGTGGTGGGTTGGCATTTGTACTCCATTGCCAGTAATAACCACTCAATCAATCATTTATCTTCGTTGTTATGATTTATGATTTCAACATTCATTTAATTTTCAATGCTGATCTTCATTTCAGTTGATGAATAGTGAAAACTCATGGAATGTACTGTACTTCTGGGTTTTTTTTCTTCTTTTCCCCTCCTTTTTTCTTTGCTCTGGAAATTCTCTGTGTATTAACCCTTTCGTTACCAACCCGGCTGAAACCGGCTCTGGCTCTGAGTACAAATGTCTTGTTTTCATAAGTTTTGAATTAAAATCTTCCACCAAACCTTAGTCACAATTTATGTTTCTAATACTAGCTGAATGATAACTAAGTTATTTTACTAAATTCTTTGTTATATTTAAATTAATTGAAAGAAACACAGAGCATCTCAAAATAAATACAGTAATGAAAGGGTTAAACTAAGTGTGTATGAAAATGTGTAACTCTGAGTACATGCATATATCAGTATTTATCTGATTGAATGAATGAATTTATATCTCTGTTAAAATTTTGGTACATATTATGTTTATTTGTTTATACCCAGATATATGCATACATATATATATACATACCCTACACACACACACACTATTCACATGCAGACACATGCACATAAAGACAGGTGTGTATATGACAGTGGTTTATTCATATGTATATGCTTATTTGAAGTGATATGTTGTGGGTGAAAATTCAATTATGACATTCCATTATAAATTTCCAGTCTTTTAAGCAGGAAATATTCTTTGTTGTTACTGTTTCTATGTTGCTTTTGTTGGTGTCTTTTTTTTTTATCTTTCCCAATCTTATTTTGCAACTTTCATTTCTTACATTTGTATATAGCTTAAGTAAAACTGTAATTCTAAGATATCAACACTCATTCACACATGCATGCACACACCTTCTCACATCTGCACAGGCACTCTTATGCATTCTCACCCATTCACATATATTTTCGTTCCACAAATACAATATACATCCCAAATTTCTTACATACATGCATGCACGGATATTGACATACATGCAAAGCAGTTGGCTGAGAAATTAATAGATGTAATAAAAGGCAAGAATATCAAGGGATATATATATATATGTGTGTGTGTGTGTGTGTAATATATACACCCCTTCATTATATTTCTTGCTCTGTCTATCTATCTACCTACCTACCTATATATATATATATATATATATATATATATATATATATATATATATATATATATATATATATATATATATATATATATATATGTGTGTATATATTCATATATGCACACATGTATACACATACATCTGTGTATGTGTGAGTGATTGCTATAAACAAGTTCAAATTTGAGCAAAACTTTTGTGATGGAGCCATTCAGTGATTCAAAGTATCTGTGGTTGGTGGTGGTGGTGATGATGCTGATGGTGTTGTTGGTGTGGTGTGGTGTGGTGTGAAGTTAAGTATCTTGTTGCCTCCTTGTAAAAAAATAAAGGCCCAAATAAAGTGAAGTGTGGGAGAACAAACTGATGAAAAAAGAAAAGACAAAAAAACTAGCAAGTGGAGAAAAAATAGGGAGAGGGAGAAGAGAGAGAGAGAGTGCATGTATGTGTATGTGTGTGTATGTGTGTGTGTGTGTGTGTGTGTGAGTGTGTGTGTGTGTGTGTGTTGTGTGTGAGTGTGTGTGTGTGTGTGTGTTTTTGAAGGGGGTTAGATAGCTATTAAGCTAGCAGGTGTAATGATGCTTTCTTTTGTATTTGGTCCTCATCATCTTTGCTATATATTTGGTATTGAGAAACAGGGCAAGACAGGAGCGACAGGCATATTAGCAGGACACAAAATGGTATGTGGTGAGAAAAGAAAAAGAAACATAAAAAAAAAAATTTTTTTTAATATATTAAATGAATAGGAAGGACTTAGAGAGAAAATGAAAATACTCATAATGTGAGACCAGTGTGTCTTGTCGCTTTATTTTTACAATAGGCTTTTCACGTTTTGTTACTGGGTTTCTATTTTTAATTTATAACATTCATTCACGTCTTAACTTTCATTGAAAATATTCCAGATGATTTGAAATTTCTTTTTAGGGATTGCAAAAGCTCTTAATAGGGGTCACTATAATCCTCCACCCTAATTCATTTTATTTCATATTTAAAAAAAAAAAAAAAAAAAATGTCTTAAGTGGAAACAGAATTTGCTCAGTCAGCATTCTCTCTCTCTCTCTCTCTTTCCCTCTATTTTTCTCCCCCCTCACACACACATGCGCACTCAGACATGCACATGCACTACACATTGCATTCTAACTTTTAGTATTGTGTTGGTTCAGCATCTAGCTTGTCAAATAAATAAACAAACAAATGAATAAATAATGATGCAATTTTTTTTTTAGACACTCTTATTGTTTGGAAAGATGATGAATAAATGAAGAAATATGCAGCTATATGTATGTATATATATATATATATATATAATATATATAGATATATATATATATATATATTATATTATTGTGTATATATCTATATTATATATATATATATATATATTATATATATTCATATATAGATGTCTATATATATTATGTGTATATATATTTATGTATATATATATGTATATATATATATTTATATATATATATATATTTATATATATCATATATATGTATAGTATATATGTATATATATATATATATATATGCTATATATATATATATATATATAGCTATATGAATTTTAAAACCTTATTTATGGCTGGTGGACTCTCAAAGTAACAAAGAAGTATAAAATAAAATACATTAAAATACAGTATAATAAAAAATACACAAGAAAGAGAAATGATAGGAGATAGAAACGGCAAACGATATAACATTTTTATGTTGGTGACAAAGTTTCTAATAAACTATACTGGGAATTTATGGAGTCGAATTGAATAGAGAGGGAGAGAGAAAGAGAGAAGTAATCTAATGGAACTCAGGGCTAAAGTCGAAAAGTTTCTGTTTTGCTATTGTCTTTTTCTATCTGTTTTTTTTTTTTTTTTTTTTTTTTTTTTACTATATTATTTTTATATTTTCATACATTTTTCAGTGGTACCAAAAAGACCAATATGATAGATTAGGAAGTTTTTGTGGGGTTGGATGGCGGTTTTTTAATTCATGGAATAATTTTGCTCTTCTGGAAGCTAATTAGGGGATTTTTTTTTTAAATATCCAATCTTCATCAACACCACCATCATCATCATCATCATCATCAACAACACCATCATCATCATCATCATCATCATCATCATCATCATCATCATCATCATCATCATTATCATCATCGTAAAAGTAGTGTCGTCATTAATTGTCTATTGATTTCTGCATAAATTCAAAACATCAACTATTTATGTATATCTATTATATAAAAAATAAAGTGTTTTATTATTATTATTCTCTTTTCACATCCACTACCATACAAATACACTTTATATACATATACACTTATATATGTGTGTGTGTATGCACATATACACACACATATGTATATACATATATATATGTATACACATGTATATATATGCACATGCATATAGATATACATACACATATGTACACACATACATATATACACATATACACACCTTTGCACATATGTTATATTTCAATGGTTATTTTATTTATAAATTTCTATCGCATTATTTGTCAATTTGTTTTTTGCTCTTTAGCTTTTTTTCATTATTATTATTTTCACCAAACTTTCAACCTACCCTATATCATGTCCACCACCTCCCTCTGCTTGTTTCCAAGGAAATATATTGGTGTGGAAAATTTCCTGAATGGCTTTCAACTTTGTGTTCCACAGTTAAATTTATAGACTTAAATCCATGAACCATGAGAAACAGTAATATTTCAAAGTAATTATTTTTAAAAATAAACTAGAATAGATTCTATAAAGTTAATAAATGCAGTATGTTGTTCTTGTTGTTCTTGCATCAGTGACGGCCATTGTGTGTTCATGATGTTTTGTGTGTATATGCATGTATGTATGCGTGTGCCAGAGATTGTGTGCAAGAGAAAAAGAGTGTTTGTTTGCATTAAACTATTATTTGACTAAATATCTAATTACTTTCAAAATATTATTTTACACTGATTTTTATTCATTCCATATTAATTTCAAAGCTATATTAATTTCCTTTATATGAACAGATTAAAAGTCAAAATTTATTCCTCTATCACTTATACATACACAAGCTAGATAGGTAGACAGATACATACAAACACATTTATTCAAACACCAATGTGAGGCTGAAAGTAATAATTTATTGAGTTTAAAAAAAATTAAATATCATAGCTATATATATGTAATATTGAAAGCATTATTTTTTTGTTTTGTTTTGCTTTTATAATTTATATAAATGAGAATGTGTTTAGAATGATTTTAGTTTTAATTCCTTTTATGTGGTTTAGTTTTGTGTGTGTATGGTCTCTATTTTCACATACCAATAGAAAATTATAAATATGGATTCAACACCATCAAGAAAATAAGAGAAAAATCTACCAATGGATTGGCAGTAATGCTTCTCTGTTGTAGATAACACTCTTCCTCACTTCTAGTTCAATGAACCAACTAAAAAGCTTATACCTAGTCTTTTTCCTTGCTTGAAATAGTAGCAATTCTCTTTTTGATTACACCTACAAACTTACAAAATGGAGTACACTTTAGACAGTGTAGTATTTGAAGCATTATTGGAGGATCATGGCTGGAACACAACTAGCTTCAACTCTCTATGTGTTCCAGCTGTGACCATTCTAGAAGCTTCCTCAATCAGGGATGACCTAAGGCTAAACGGCAATAATATTAGCAACTATTTGAACTGAGAAATGTAGACACTGCTACACTTGGCACAAGAAATCAAGCTAGCCTATAATACTATTTGAACACATGACCCATGAGCTAGAACCCCAATATTTCATCACCCTAGTGATTTGATCAGAGTATGAATAACAGAATTCTTACACTTTTGATCCATAGACCTGGACACTAAAGAAAGCTGGCCAGAAGAGAATTAATGCATTTGAGCTTTGGTGTTGGAGAAGACTTTTGCAGATTCCATGGACAACGAGGCTCACCAATGCAGAAGTTCTTAAGCAGATAAGGCCGAAAATGTCGCTAGATGCTGGGATCACCAAGCATAGATTGGCATATTTCGGTCATATTATGCGGAGAAAATCCCTGGAGAAGGGCATCATGCTCGGAATGGTCAGTGGCAAGAGAGGAAGAGGCCGACCAAGAACCCGCTGGCTTGACGCCATCAGGTGTGATACCAGAATGGACATGGCCAATCTGAAGGAAGCGGCCCAGGATAGAACTGAATGGAGGACTCTGATCCAACAAGTGACCGAGAGTCGACTTCGATGGCGCTGATAGAGATATGAATAACAGAAACCATTACATTTTAGAGTCTCTAAGACAGGCAGTGGAGAGAGGGAAGAAGAAAGAATGACTCTTGGGTCACTATAGTAGGAAGCAATATATCCAGATGTTGAGCCACGAGTACTTA
>NC_043009.1:50103672-50106172 GCF_006345805.1 Octopus sinensis | reverse complement strand
GTGAGTGTTTATGAGTGAAACACCTAAGCTCCATGCGGCTCCGGAAGAAGATAATGGTGAACTTCTGCTGACACCTTCACCACAACTTTCTCTCACTCTTTCCTCCTGCATCTAGCAGCTCACCTGCGACGGACCGGCGTCCCGTCCAGGTGGAGAACCTATACGCCATGGAAACCGACCCTTATAAGCCAGGCGTGGCTCGAGATAACAAACAACATATATCTGCATTGCTATCTTTGTGGTCATCATTACCATCATCATCACTGTTCCTAGTATTGTCATCACTTACATCATCTACATTGTCATTGTTCTTACCAATGTCCTCATCACTTAGGTTGTGTACTTCATCAGTGTTCCTACTAATGTTGTCATCACTTTTGTCATCTGTTTCATCTCTATCACTGTTGCCAATAGCTTCATCGCTAATGTCATTGCAATTATCTTCACGACCATCACAGTCTTTGTTGATCTCATCATTATCATCGAAGGTAATATTGTCATCATCATCATCATTGTCATTCTCATTCTCCTCGTCATTGTCATCGTCATCATCACCATCATCAAAATTGTCACCATTATCACCATAGTCATTGTTTCCATCATCAGCATTATCATCACTGCTATCATCATTGTCATTTTTATTGTTACTGTTGTTGTCATCGTCATCGCTGTTGCCATCGTCATCACTTGTACTGTTACTATTGTTGCTGTTGTCACTTATTCTTTCACCATCATCATTGCCAGTTTTGCTTTCATCAGCAGTCAACTTCACTGTCATTGTTGCCTTTATCATTGTAATCATCATCAACATTGTCATCATCATCATCATCATCATCATCATCATCATCTTCATCATTATCATCAACATTGTCATCATCATCATTATTATCATCATTGTAATCATCATTATCATCAAAATTGTCATCATCATCATCATCTTCATCATTATCATCAACATTGTCATCATCATCATTATTATCATCATTGTTTTCATCATTATCATCAACATTATCATCATCATCATCATCTTCATCATTATCATCAACATTGTCATCATCATCATTATTATCATCATTGTTTTCATCATTATCATTATCATCATCATCATCATCATCATCATCATCATCATCGCACTACTAAATTCATATTCTTTCCTATAGGTTAGATGAACCTCTTTACCTTCTAGCCATCCTATAATAATGAAACCTAATAAATGAGATCTTTTACTTCATTTGGCCCTACTGTCATCTACAGACATTTGTATAACACTCAGATAGAAGATAATACTTAATATTTAAATCCTTATAGTTTGAAACTTCAACACCACCAAAATATACAAAAGTCAAATATAATTTTCTAACTGCACAAATTCAAATTTTAGTTTTCGCTTTGCTACATTCAAGGCTGGCTTTGTTTGCAAATTTGTTGTAAGAACTATTTGCTCTAATATTTTACAGCTAGCTATGATTATAGCAAATCATAGAAAAGGACAGATAATAGGTCTTAATTTGGAATATGGCAAGATTAGAATTAGAGAACTGGGTTTCTCATCGTATGTAACAAATAAACAGACATCAATATGTATGCAACCACAAATAAGTATATACACACATATACATACATGTACACATACTTATGTTGCATATACTTATATAACATATATGCATATAAATGTACAAATATATATGCTTATATACACATTTATATATGCATATATACACACACATATATGCATATATACACATACATACATATATATATGCACATATACACACACATATCTATACATCTATATATGTGTGTGTGTACATATATGTATATAATTATGTGCATATACATGCGTGTGCATATGTATATTCATATATGCATATATATGTATATACATATATATATGCATGTATATACATATATGAATGCATATAAATATACAAATATATATGCTTATATACACATTTATATATGCATATATACACGCACATATATGCATATATACACACACGCACATATATATATATGCACATATACACACACATATCTATACATCTGTATATGTGGATGTGTACATATATGTATATAATTATGTGCATATACATGCGTGTGCATATGTATATTCATATATGCATATATATATGTATATACCTATATATGCATGTATATACATATATATACATTCATATATATATATATGCATACATACACATATACACACAGATCTATTGCTTGTCTATTTATATTTCTCTGTATGTCTGTCTTTCTCTCTTTCTCTCTCTCTCTCTCTCTCTCTCTCTATATATATATATATATATATATACATATATATATATATATATATACGTATATATAGCTTTGGAAGTAAAATAATTCCTTTATTTCCTACAAATTATGTAACTCTATTTTCAATTTCTTTCTCTTTCTCGTTTTTCTTTATGTCTTTGCATTCTTTCCTTTCCTCTTTCCCACCCCTCACATACAGATTCTTAAAAAGGAATAAAATATATTA
>NC_043009.1:50093672-50098672 GCF_006345805.1 Octopus sinensis | reverse complement strand
ACACACACACACACACACATATATATACACACACATAAATGCAGACATACAGATACACACAATAAAAGCTGTTACAGCTGCATGGTTAAGAAGTTTGCTTTGCAACCACACACGTTCAGGTTTGATCCTATTGTGTGGTATGTTGAGCAAGTAACTTCTTGGGTTAACCAGTACTTTTGAGTGAAATTTGAAAGATGAAAACTGTATGGAATCCCATTACACGTGTGCATACACAAGTGAAACCAAATACACACACAGCAATGAAGTTTATATTCTGCATGGACAGGATAAAAACTTGGTGGTTTGACATTAAGCCTTGGAATAAAAGCACTTCATTTGAAACCAAGTGTGAGGTCACGTGACTTAGTGGTTAGGGTATTCGACTCATGACCATAAGGTTGTGGGTTAAATTCACGGTGATATGTTGTGTCCTTGAGCAAGACACTTTATTTCACATTGTTCCAGTCCACTGACCTGGAAAAAATGAGTTGTACCTGTAATTCAAAGGGCCGATCTTGTCACATTCTGTGTCACACTGAAGCTCCCTCAGAACTACATTAAGAGTACATGTGTCTTTGGAGTGCCTAACCACTTGCACATTAATTTCAGGAGCAGGCTGTTCTGTTGATCAAATCAAATGGAACCCTCATTGTAACTGATAAAGTTCTACTTTTGAAAACAAGTAAAGGTTGGTATGAGGTAAGGCATCCTGTAGTAGAATTCTACACAAATAAGTTTCATTCGACCCGTACCATCATGAAAAATAGTAGATGTGAAAGGACGATACACACACACAGATATATATATATATTATATATATATATATATATATATATATATATATATATATAATATATATATATATTGGCATTAGGAAGGGCATCCTTGGTGTTAGGAAGGACATCCAGCCGTAGAAACATTGCCAGATCAGACTGGGCCTGGTGCAGCCTTCTGGCTTCCCAGACCCCAGTTGAACCATCCAACCCATGCTAGCATGGAAAGCAGACGCTAAACGATGATGATGACGATGATGATTATATATATATATATATATATATATATATATATATATGTATACACACACTCACACATGTGCCAACAATTTACATATAGAAATGTTCTTGAAGACATTAGTTGAACATCATTCATATGAGTCTCACCATTCTGCGACAGCCTGTGAAGATCATATGCACTCCACCTTTTCATTTTGATAAAATCATAGATAAGAGTTCAAGGTCTCAAACTATAGCTGTGTAAGGAATGTATAAAGCCTGTTAGATGTACGAGTAACTTGTCCATTAAATAGTATATTTTATCAATTCATGTAAGCATCTTCTGAAGACAAGTCATTCATTTGGATAGCTTGGCTTATAAGTCATATTACATAACTTCTGAATACTTTTATTTATTTCCATAGGTTTATTATAACAGAAGAACTAGTATTCATAATTTTGCAGGATCTTCATGACTGGTGTGATGTATCTGGTGGATATTCTGTTTTAATTTCAGTAAGTTAATGTCTGTCATAAAAAATAATGTGACTATACCGGAAATATCAGTGGTTAGCAGTTCTAAGGAAGAAGGATTGAGGAAAGTCTTTAGTGTAGGACTTAATATGTGAGTTACAACATGATGTGAATGGTTTTCTAATATTCTCTTTCGTTTTATCAAGTTATAATGCGCAAAAAGCTTAAAGCATTCAGCATTCAAACTTTTCTTAGAAGGCACTGCTTGTATTAAAGATGTGGTTATTATTAGGAGAAGTTAGTTATATTGTGAGTATAATATTTATTTAATATTGCAATGACTAAAAATCTATGAAGGAATGGAATTATTCACTGGAATACATATGAGAATATTCCACCAAAATGGAAACACACATACATGTAATCATAGCCACAGGCCTTGCACACATATTTAAAGTACTGTCAGATGAGCTTCCTTGTTACAGCTGTAAATAACATAATCTTTCACTTAGCATAACCGAGAAGAGACAAATGTTCTTCAAAAACTGCCCCACTTACAATACATCACCAACAAGCACCCAGGTGGATAATGTTTGGTTCATCTGTAGTGCCAAAGGAGAAACATGGATCTTATTATCTCTTCACCATACCCTTCTTTAATCTCAACATCATTACCTAACAGCTTTCGTTTCATAAAAATTCTTGCTTTATGGTCTGGGGAAATGTAATTTAAAACAAAAGCAAAAAAAAAAAAAATGTGAAATAAAAGAAAAGAAAAAAAAAGAAAACTTAATAATATCTGAATGAAAGGTGTGTGTGATATTGTACATATGGCGAAAATAGCTCCTTGTTCAAGATTGGTAACCCTAGGGTAGAAAATTAGCGATGTAATTATTTTGCTCCATTAGACAAAACCAATCCCAACACTTGCCAATGGCCATGGGATATGTAGTGATGTTGGTTATGTTCTTCTGTGATTCCATTTTCAAATTGGTCCTTCAGAACCAAATTTTAACAGACATTTCCAGTGGATATGAAAGTTTATTTATTTAGTTTTCTCTTCATTCAACCAGATTTCTTAGCAAAATAAGACACTTTTATATATTTCTTCAGATTGTAGCATGAAGTTCTCTCAACCTAACTCCTTCTCCTACAACATCAATGCTTGTATTGAAACCTACTTTGGCTACTTTGCTATTGAAAGCTACACATATTCAATTGATTTTTTTTCATGGCTGGAGCTGGCGATTTGGTATTAGCATATGTAGGCATGCATTTGGATGCTCACATACATGCACGCACACACATGCATGTGCATGCAAGCATTAGTCCCTTTAATTTCCTTTTCTCATAAACCATTTCCTATTTAGTTTCGACAGAGTATTAAGGCAGAGAAAGCCTGAGTTAATTTTAGAGGTCCTCCTTCTTCAATTTATATCTGTATTGAGATAGTTTTGGATCAAGCCACTTCTTGTATTCATGATATATGGGCTGTCCAAAGGGTAAGAAATACTAAAATTTCATCCTTTATGTCATTCAATCTAACGTATCATATGGATATTCTAATGAATCTGTATAGTTCTATTTTATGCACTACTTGAGAACTTTTCTTCTCTATCCAATATTGTCACCAGCATTCTTCAGCTGAATCCAAAATAAAACTCCTTACTCGCTTGCTAAATTATTCCTCATGTATAGCCTCTAACCCTTCTGTTTTATTTTATTATTATTTTTTTTTTTTACAATTTTTTTTCATATATCAAAGCTCTTGAGTAGCAATTCTACTTAACAATATTTCTACTCTGTAGAAGCAAAATAAAGTAAATATGGTGTTATACTACCATCTCATAGGTCTTCAGTTCAAATTCATGCAAACATTTATTTATAGCAGTAACCATAATTCAATGTATATCCCAGTAAAAATTTCATTTGCTGCCCCAAACACATAAAATATCTACAGTGTATATTGTGCACCAGTCTATTTTAAGTAACGTTTCCAAATCATTTGGGAGTGTTACTTAAGATGGATAAACCAGTGTTCTATCCCAAGGCTAATCATAGATTTATCTCACATCTAGCCATTCTTCTTTGAAAGCATTTTGGAAGTTTGGATACATTGGATACATTAACATTACATATATTCTTTTTTCAGTTCTGTTTTATAACCCACTTCAGTTGTATGCATTCTAGGAAAGCTTCAACAATTTATGGAACATCTACGCTTTTTGTGAACTTTAATATGGAAAAAGCATAGTAATCTGAAGCATGAAATGGACACAGGCATAGCTATGTGGTAAAGAAGTCTGCATTGCAACCACTTAGTTCTCAGTTCAATTGCATTGTGTGAAAAGCCTGGACAAATATCTTCCTAAACCCTTGAGTTGACCACTACCTTGTAAGTGGATTTTTTGGTTGAAGGAAACTGTGAAGAGGTCCAGTGTGTGTGTGTGTGTGTGTGTGTGTGTGTATAGGCAATTAATCAAAGATTAGACCATTGGTAAACTGAAAGAGCTAAGCTTGTAGAACATATGTAAGGATTAGCCAACTTGAAATCTGTATCTGCTCTGCCTCTTCGAAGATATGGAAATGTGCTTAAAATGAAATGCAACTATTTTTATTCTATAACTTAGTTCAGTTGATCCACTAAATGTCGGAAGTTTTGTTCCAACTTTCTTTTGATTATGTAAGGATGATTTCTGGGTGTGTGAATTATTTGCACCATAAGTATTCCTACTCTGCCTAATTTATCATTTTATTTCTTATTAAATGACTGATACTTTAGTACAGTTTACTCTTTTGAAATGGTGGTAGTATGGAAGTTTTGTGGTTGTTGTAGAATGTAATCAGAGATATATCAATCCACAAGTTTGGGGAACCTCTTACACCAGTCTAATAGAGTCTAAAATTGTCCCTTGCATTCTGAATATAGAATGGTTCTGTGGCAATTTTATTTCACGAATTCAGTTACAGAATCAGCTTGTTCTTCATACAGTTTGCATTCTAGTGAGTGGAAGGCATCTCTTGGTTAGGATACCGAATCTGGTCATTATTGTTTACCTGAAGATAATTTCTGATGAGCAAATCTATTATCAAGAATGTTCCAGCCTTGACTATCCCCCCCGCTTTTTTTTTATAATTAGAAATGCACTGACCAGTCTTCTTTTCTTAAGATAATGGGTTATCATTTGAGTGATATTTGTCTGCTATTTCTAGCATGACTACACAGAAGCTCTCTTGTGACTTGGCTCAACCTGTTCTAATAGCTGGGTTTTGCTGGAGCTACTGGACTGGATAAATTTCAACCACACTGAAAACTAATTGAAGACAAATATTATGCACAATCAATGGAATTTTTCTGTCACTGTAAAACTAGTCTGTTTTGACACTGAAAACTTAGTGTCTGCTTCTCAGTACCACAACTCCAAAGAGAGTTAAATCGAGTAGATTGCAGTGAAATCAATAAATGCTACATGTGTGTCAAAGATTTTCTTTCTCAGACACAATTATAACACAAACATAACAATACAGCATAGT
>NC_043009.1:50066172-50088672 GCF_006345805.1 Octopus sinensis | reverse complement strand
AGAATAAAACAAATCCAACAACTTACCTGTAATATTTATTTTTTCAGTTTTGGTCAATGATTTGAAGGTGGATGGTAATTTATAAAAGCTTGTCAAGCAATCAGCACTTCAATTATAAGAATAGGCAGTTCAGTCTAAAGCATTTCACTGTTTTCTTTTGATGTTTATATTGTAAATATTTCTCACACAGTATCTTAAAAGATGTAAAAGCTTTCAGCGGAAGTAGATTTATAACCCATACATGCCTATGTATGTATGTGTTGCATATTTGTATGGCTGTTGTAGTGGTAAGATTTGTTGTTATATTTAACTTCAGGTCAGCAGACCGACCAGGTATATTTTCTATGACTATCCTATCATTTTTTTTTTTTGCTGCCATGGTGTATCTAGGAATACATTATCCAATGTTCTTTTCTTTAACCCTTTATCATTTATACTATTCTGTACAATGTACTGCTTATGTACTCACATTGCTTTTAATTAATTAGGCATTATCTTGCAGTTTCTATATTTCACCAATGTGATTGTGATTCTTAGAATGACATTGTAGAATAGATACAAGAGACCAGATCTGGCCAGTTTGAAGATAAAGAAGGTAAAATATTTGGGCTAGATATGGTCAGTTTAAATGTTAAAGGGTCAAGATGCAAGCTGTAAATTAAAAGTTGTCGGCTATTTCTAGCTGCAGGTTGAGTGACTGCAAAGAGGTTTTTCGATGTATGGGTATGTAATGCATGTATGAATGTTAAAGTGTCTTTTATACATTCGAACATATATATATTTTCCATGATGAAATAAACTGAGATTTGTGCACTTTGTAGTGTACAAATCTTCAAAAGAATGTATCAACTCATTTGAGTGTTATACTCTTAACATTTGTTTTCTTACATCAAGAGATTGGGCAGGCAATATTGATTTTAAAAATTTACAACATAGTCTGTGTCATATCTGATACATGAAACATATTTTAGCAGACTTGCTGAGTGCTATTTTTTAATGCCTTAACTTGATGTATGTATTTATTATATTTAGAGTAAAAGAAATTCTGTTAATATCTAACCACTGTGATGAATCAGCTGGAATGTGTTAGGCTGTGGTCAGAAGGTCAAAGCCAGTCAATCCATTCTTTAAAAGACTTATGCACTACAAAGTCACAGTCTTTTTCCACATGGAATCATCATATCATCGTTTAACGTCCGCTTTCCATGCTAGCATGGGTTGGACGTGTGACTGGGGGCTGGCGAACCAGATGGCTGCACCAGGCTTCAATCTTGATCTGGCAGAGTTTCTACCGCTGGATGACCTTCCTAACGCCAACCACTCCGAGAGTGTAGTGGGTAATTTTACATGCCACTGGCATGGGGCCAGTCAGGTGGCACTGGCAACGACCTCGCTCGAATCTTTTATACATGCCACCGGCGCAGATGCCAGTAAGGCAATGCTGGTAACGATCATGCTCGAATGATGTTTTTTACGTGCCACCGGCACGAAGGCCAGATAGCCGCTCTGGCAACAATCATGCTCGGATGGTGCTCTTAGTACCCTACTAGCATGGGGAAAAAAAAAATATATATATATATATATCCATTCATGTTATGTTCATTTTATTGTGTTAGCATGGGTTAGATGACTATATTGTTTTACTGCTGGATACCCTACCTGTCACTAAACCCTTATTTGTTTTTTTTTTTCAAATAATAGTCTCTTATTCCACAAGTCTTTTAAGAGGCAAAGCCAGCAAAGAATTGTTGGTGACAGAAATGACAACGTTACGACTGCATGTAGCTCAGCACATTTTGGGGAATCACAAATGTAAGCAGACACAAATGTAAGCAGACACACATGTGCATATGACAGTCTTCTTTTAGTTATCATATACCACTCACAAGGCTTTGGTTGGCCCTGGGTTATAGTAGAAGATATTTGCCCAAGCTCTCACACAATGGAACTTGACATGGAATCATGAGGCTGGGAAGCAAAATTCTTAAGCACAGCCATGTGTGTGTTTGTGTGTGTGTGTGTGAGTGATTGTCCTATATAAAAAAATGAGAGTACTCAGGACCAGTTTGGTAGTGCTTATTATAGTATAATAATGACTGTTGGTTATTTGTGCACCTGAATTCATTACATTTTATTGTGAGTGATTACATTTTCTTACAAGTGTGTCTGCATGCACTTTCAGGTATATAAGTAGGAGTAAAATTCTAAATTCATGTAATATCCTATTTATTTATTCCAAGCAGGTGATTCACTATGTCGCTACTCCAAGTCTCTTACTATGTGCATTCATGCAGGTGATTTGGATGAATGCACACAAGCAAGAAACACAGAATAGTGATAGTGAATCATCGACTTTAGATGAAATAGATAGATTGATAGACATTAAAAAGAAAGATGCAGCAAAGATTATTGATCATCATCATCATCATCATGTCTGTTTTTTCATGCTAGCATGGATTAGATGAAATTTCGAAGCAGATTTTCAATGGCCAGATGCTTTTTCTATTGCCAACCCTTTCTTGTTTATTCAAGTAAAATATTTTTGTATTCCATCTGCATCACATGTCTGTTGAACTGCAGAGCATTTATTCTCAGAAGGCAAACTATGTTATTGTCTTCTGCTAAGGTGAACATGCCAAAATGACATTTATGCACACGAATCTCTCACAGTTTCCCCACGCACATGCTGCATACATGTGTGTGTCGAAAGAGCACTGCTGGTGTAGTGAATGAGGAAAGCTTGGTTTGCAATGTTTGCAGTCGTGTATGATTGTCAAGAGCAGGGCTCTTTAGCCACCAACAGAGCTGCAAATGCTAAATATATGTTAGTCCTATAGCGTACAATGTTCCTGAAGGTCAGCAATGGTCTTCCTTGGCCATGAGTGGATGGCCATCATCATCATCTTATATATATCATCATCATCATCATCATCATCATCATCATCATTTAACGTCCGTTTTCCATGCTAGCATGGGTTGGACGGTTCAACTGGGGTCTGGGAAGCCAGAAGGCTGTGCCAGGCCCAGTCTGATCTGGCAGTGTTTCTACAGTTGGATGCCCTTCCTAATGCCAACCACTCTGAGAGTGTAGTGGGTGCTTTTTACGTGCCACCTACACAGGTGCCAGACGAGGCTGGCAAACAGCCACGATCGGATGGTGCTTTTTATGTGCCACCGGCACAGGATCCACACGAGGCTGGCAATGGCCACAATTGGATGGTGGTTTTTACGTGCTACCGGCATGGAGGCCAGTCGGGGCGGTGCTGGCAACGGCCACACATATATATATATATATATATACTCTATATATTTATGTTGTGTGTGTGTATATCTATTTGTAGCTTCCTCACGGTTTCACTCTTATAGGCATTGGTTGGATGGGGATTATAAGAAAAATTGATTGCCTAAGGTGCTGCACAGTGGGACTGAACCACAAACAACATAGTCAAAAATTGGACTTCTTAACCACACATCCTACAACCATGCCTGCATTTGTTGATAAACAGAAATGTGATTTTGATACTCATACAATGTTTCTAAGAAACCACAAAGCGAATATCAATTGAAATCTATCCATGATATATATATATATATAGAAAGTAAATGGCAAATTGATAGTGTATATGCGGCAAGGTGGCAGAACCGTTAGCACCCCGGGCGAAATGCGTAGCCGTATTTCGTCTGCTGTTACGTTCTGAGTTCAAATTCCGCCAAGGTCGACTTTGCCTTTCATCCTTTCGGGGTTGATAAATTAAGTACCAGTTACGCACTGGGGTCGATGTAATCGACTTAATCCGTTTGTCTGTCCTTGTTTGTCTCCTCTGTGTGTAGCCCCTTGTGGGTAGTAAAGAAATAGGTAGTGTATTGGAGAAAATAATTTGTTGTATTTGCTGTGTCCTTTTATGTTCAGTGTTCAAATCTCAACCTGGTTCACTTTATTTTTCCTTTTTCTGAGTTTGATGAGATATGTTCTGGAATTGATGTAATCAGCTGTACTCTAGAAGATGGTACCTTGGTTTGTCACTTGACTACAACTATCAAAAGTATAAAAGAATTTTTATTGAAAGATAGATTCATACATATGGATGAGAGAAGGAGTGAGAGAGAAAATAAGAGACAGCGAGAGATACCACAGGCTAGTTTAATTAACATTTCATAGGAGTATGACATTAATAATCCTGCCAAATTATTAAAGAAACAAAATGTGCATATCAGTAAAAATCTTTGTCTGCGTTTACTTATTGGCAGAGATGACTCTTTCATTTACAATAGATGTTAGTATATAATGTTTATGCTTAGAGCAAATAAAGTAGTATTAATCTATTTTAATTAGATTCTGCTACTATATGTATTTAGATTATGCTATGTATATTTTCTTTCAACTACTTTTTGTCATAATCGCATTATACTCTCTGTCGTCCATAATGATAATTTGATGCTTAACCTTTTTGATACTGTATTTCGGTTGAAACACACTGGCTTGTTTCAGTTAATTTTACAAATGAAGAAGAGTTTAAATAAAAATAACTTTCATCATTATCAAAATGGAACATAAATTTACATGGAAGTTTGATAGAAAGTTTTGATTTAGATCATTTCAAACGAGAGTGGTCTTAGTTGGTTTGGTATCAAAAAGATTAACTATTATACAGTTGCTAGTCGATACTAAGGATGGTTTCATATTCAATTATAAATTGTCTTTTAAAGATAGTGTAGAGCTTTATCTGTTAGTATGTTTAACCCAACCATAAATAAATGCACTGCAAACTGACATAACAAGGAGACATCACGCCAGGAGAAACCTTTAGTTCAATATCCATTGGCTGCTCCTTTCAGCATGACATGAAAGAAGTGGACAGTATAATGAGTCAGTGGGGAAACTGCTTTACAGTCATTTGACATGCTAGACATAGCAACCAAATCTTTCTCAAATCACACTATCATCTGCTAAAAAAAGACACTTTGGATAGTTTACTGTCTGTCCAAGACAATTCTGTCTGAATTGACAAAGGGATGGTCATGGCTTGGAATACTTTTGAAAATAGATGTAGGGTTAAGGCTGACTTAAAGCTAAGTATCATTAACAACAACTTTCTGGTGAAAAATCCTGGCATCTATACAAATTGGTCTTGTTGGTTATGGAAAGCATTGAACTTGTTTCTTTTGTGTATGTGTATGTGTTTTGCAAATAAACATAAAGTGTCTATAGAGTCATAAATATTGTATAGGAAGGTTGACTAAAGGTATTAGGCTATCTCTGTTCATAGTCTGTGAGTTAGAATCTGGTATAATTGTTATGTTTTGTTGCATTTAGGGAAATAACTTTCTATTATGAATTGTTATATTTTACCAAAATGTTGAAGAATAGTCACCAGATCTAGAAATGTTACTTGTAGAAGTCTGGCATTCAGTCCAAGCTGGTTATTTCTTTTGTATCACAAAACCAGAACTCTTTAACCCTTTTGTTACTGTATTTATTTTGAGATGCTCTGTGTTTCTTTCAATTATTTTAAATATAACAAAGAATTTAGTAAAAGAACTTAGTTATCATTAAGCTAGTGTTAGGAACATAAATTGTGACTAAGGTTTGGTGGAAGGTTTTAATTCAAAACTTATGAAAATAAGACATTTTACCACAGAGCCAGAGCCGGTTTTGGCCGGGTTAGTAACGAAAGGGTTAAGAGCCTCTCACAGGTCAGGATGTATTCACAATACATACTATCATTCACTCCTTTTTTTTTTGAATTAACATTTGTTTATTTATTGCGGCTTTGTTAGGTGTTGTTGTAGTGCTTATTACTTTTGCTGATTTTCTGAGACTGGTCACATTGATCATATGATATTCATTTAGAATTTAATCTATTGCTTCAGGGAATATATCGGTGGTGATGTACTTTCTGAGACTTTGCATTCTGGGAAGAAAAGGTCAAATAAGGTGGTTTGAGTGGGCCTGGAGGCAAGACATTGTAGAAGCGATGAGAGGAGAAGAAACAAATACATTGGGTGTATTTGGGTGAAGATGATATGCAATGGAATAGACAGAGAGAGAACAGGTGACAGACAGAAGGGGGAAAGAAAGAGAAGATACAGTACCTAAGAACCAAAAAACTACCAGCAGCATAAATTTTTAAAAATAGTTTTTGTTGTTGTCTTCCATATAAAAGCATAACTATAAACTATTATAGTCATGCCTCATGTTATGGAAGTGTGACAGACCTGGAAATTTTGCTTAACATGGAGTTCCATAACATGAAGCCTACTTTTCCTTTAACTATGTTACACAGAAGTAAATAGTAAAATACCTTTCCTGTTACAGAATTCTGCATTATGGCAAGATTTTTCTTGAATGCAACACTTGTGTAATCAGGGGCATGCCTGAAATTAACAGAAGAAACAAAGAACTACATTTAAGCTACAGCATATAAAGGAAAGCTAGATAGCAACTGATAGTGACAGGAGTGGAAATGAACAGTAAAGAAAAATTGAAATTGTTAGCAACAAGAGTGAAATGTAATGATGAAATTATAGTTTGCAACTGAGCCAAGTAGAAATCTATAAATTATTGATATCTACAGCAATAAATAGAAACTTTCAAGTTACGATTTATTAATGTAAATAGATAAATAGTTATAAGAAGATTAAAGGGGGGACAAAATGGAATTTGAGCTGGAAGGTAGATGGAACTGGTAAAGTTATAGGTGATGGAGGAAGATTAACTCTGAACATAGCAATGTGCAGAGCCTGTGAAATTATAGTTAGCAATACCAACACAGATTGATAGTGATATTACAGTTATTAACAGGACAGATATGGTAGCAATTGCTATTAGCAACTAGTTAGAATGGAGATGGTAAAATTACAGATTGTAACACATCTGAATAGAGAAAATGAGATTGCATACACTTGGTAAATCATCAGAATAAAGACTAGAAAATTGCAGCTAGCAACCCTTAGAATGGAGACAGTAAAATAATAGTTAGCAACCCATCAAAATGGAGATGGTAATATTACAGTTAACCACCTATTAAAGTGGAGACAGTAAATAAAATTGCTGTTAGCAATCCCTAAAATGGAGACAGTAAAATAGCAGTTAGCAACTAAGAAACAGAACGGAGGTAGTAAAATTACAGTTAGCAACCCATTGGAATAGAGACAGTAAAATTGTAGTTAGCAATCCACTGGAATGGAGACAGTAAAATTACAGTTAGCAACTCATCAGAATGGAGACAGTAAAATTATGGTTAGCAACCGAGCAGCAGAATTGAGACGGTAAAATTACAGTTGGTAACAGACATTTAAAACTGTAAAATGAATGTAGAAAAGATTAATAATGGTCATTAATGGATATTTATTCGCGCTTATTCTTTCGGTGAATATATGAGACTGACAGTGTCTGCTGTTGATTTGATTGCAGTCTGAGTTAAAAGTTGTAGCTGCACATAATCATGGGTTTCATTCAGTGACATTGAGCAGAACAGAAACACACATTTGACAAGCAGCATGCAAACATAAGCATAAGCCTATATATTCACACTAGCATGCCAGCATGCATGTAGACATATGCTCATAGGTGCTTAATCACATTCATGATAGAAACACTGGTTGCACACATACAAACACACACACACATACATGCACTGCATATATGTATGAGTGTGTGTGCTTGTATGCATGTGTGCATACATAGTCAAAATTTACCATAGCACAAATGCGCATTAAATAGCATGAATCTATGCATTTACATTTATACATACTTAAACCATTTACAGAAATATATGCACATGTGAATATACATATATCTATCTCTATATGCATTTGCATACACATTTTTGTTGGCATGCACATTTATACAGACATGCATATTTAGACAGAGTTTCATACATCTTATTTAAAATACCTAAAGATGTATGTACGTATATAAGCATATATGTGCCAGCAGATATGTAATATATTCAATTTCTCAAGTGCTTTACATTAACAAAGCACCAGATTTACTGTATTTTAAATTTATGACAATTGTGTAGAGTTGGTAATACAGAATGGGTTATCTGAGATATAGAATAGAACTTGTCATTGGTGTGTTTAGTATTGAAATATGTTGAATATGTAGAAACGAATACTACAGGATAAAAATATCAAAATTGCATGTGTGTAAGAGCAGTTGTAGCACTGCGTGCGTATGGTATGAATTGTATGCATGTGAGTAGTATAGCATTTAGGTGTGTATTGTGTGTATGTATGTATTTCAAGAAAATGGTTTTGTCTAACCAGATGTCTGTGTATGGTATATTATGTTTGTGTGTGAAATGGTGTTTGTGGTGTAATACAAGTGTATATGTCGTAAAAGTATGTGATATAATGTGCTTACGAGGATTTTGTATAGAACCCAATATTTTCCTATTGCAAACAATCACTTTATATTTTGGTATTACGGATTTTCTTCAACTAGGTTCTCCATTGTTAAAAGTCCATTGTATGTTAATGTTTCGTTGATGCTATGGCTCAACTTTGCAGACAAGCTTCCATTACAGAAAGACAGAACCTGTTCTAAAATGGGCCATAATGAACCTTAGATGTTCTATTTTTGAATTGTCTTAACTATTTAAATCTGCTGAAATCTCTCTTTTTACTCTTTTTACTCTTTTACTTGTTTCAGTCATTTGACTGTGGCCATGCTGGAGCACCGTCTTTAGTCGATCAAATCAACCCCAGGACTTATTCTTTGTAAGCCCAGTACTTATTCTATCGGTCTCTTTTGCCGAACCACTAAGTTACAGGGACGTAAACACACCAGCATCGGTTGTCAAGCAATGCTAGAGGGACAAACAAAGACACACAAACACACACACATTCATATATATATACATATATATGACAGGCTTCTTTCAGTTTCCGTCTACCAAATCCACTCACAAGGCATTGGTTGGCCCGGGGCTATAGCAGAAGACACTTGCCCAAGATGCCACGCAGTGGGACTGAACCCGGAACCATGTGGTTGGTTAGCAAGCTACTTACCACAGCCACTCCTGCGCCTATTTTTTTTTTCATTGTAAATTAAGATATTTTAATACATTAATATCATCATTGTTCAAAGTCTGCTTTCCATGCTGGCTTGGGTTGGAAAGTTTGACAGGTGCTGGCCAGCCAGGGAGCTGTCAAGACTACAGTTGTCAGCTGTGGCAAGGTTTCTATAGCTTGATGCCTTTCCTAATGCTAACCACTTTACAGAGTGTGTTGGGTGCTTTCTACATGCCACTGGCATGGGTACACTTATGCAGCAGTGGCGCAAGTGCATTTTACATGGCACCAGCACCTGTAATGGACAAGTCTGTATGTATGGATGACAGCAGTTTTACACATATATAGTTGTAATCTGGGTTCAAATCCTGTTCAGATTAGATTTTACTTTTCTCCTACTGAGTTTAAAAAAGTAAACTAAACCAATTAAAGAAAGTAAATATCTATATAAACAATGAGGGTATGTGTGTGTAAATATGTTTGTGTGTGTATGTGTGTGTGTGTGTGTGTGTGTGTGTTTTATCATTACCATTTTAATGCCTACTTTTCCATGCTTTCATGGGTTAGACATTTCATTGAAGCAGACTTTTTTATGACTTGATGTCCTTCTTGTCACCATATTCATATATACATACTCATAAATACATATACACACTCTAACACACACACACACACAGACAGAAATACATACACAAAAGTATCGAGGTTATATCACCCTAGGTCAACCTTGATTGAGCAGACTTATGACCATTTTGTCTTTCTCAATGCACAGGGAATCCAGGACTATGTTATCCAATGTGTCCTTTTCTAAGATGATTATGTATCAATTGAGGGAGATTTAGCTTTTATTTCTAGCAGTATAAGTAAGCATATAATGGCTTCTTTGTTGGTTCAACATATTTCTATATTTATGTGTAAGCATCTCCATGCGTGTATATGAGAAAAGGAAGGTAGTTTAGGCTGTCTATCTTCAAATACCTACCACTTTCCCTCCTCCTCTTCTTTATCTATATATCTATCATTCCTCCTCATCTTCATCCTCCTCCACCTCCTTATCTGACCTTACCATCCATCTCTCAATCTAATCTTTAAATAGACATTTTACTACGACATTGTTACCTGTTATTCGGCTACTACTACTACTACTACCACTACTACTACTTACCGTGTCTTATAGTACTGTACCTTAGCATGTGACTGCTGCTGTTTCTGCTGCCGCTAAAACCATTACTATAGCTGCTGGTGTTGCTACTGCTGCACCTACTATTACTATTTACCGTTGCTGCTGCTGCTGCTGCTGCTACTGCTGTTGCTACATCACAATCCACTTATTCTTAATTCTCTGAAAGTTCATTGCAGTGTGTGTGTGGGTGTGTGTATGTGTGTACCTTATGTATACACACACACATACATATCTATCTATCTATCTATCTATCTATCTATCTATCTATCTATCTATCTATCTATCTGTATATAATATATATATATATATTATATATATATATATATATATATATATAATGCACATATATATGCATGGATGTACATGAAATGTATGTGCGTGTAGGTGGAAGTGTATGCAACAGGCTATCATGTAGAAAAATAATGTTAGATGTTCAAAACTAAATTTGTTTACAGCTCTTGTAATTTAGGTATGTAAGCTTGTGTGTCTTTGTACAGCTACCAATACACATGTACCTGTATGTAAATTGAGTAAATTTGAAAGTGTTTATGCATCTGTGTACAAAAGTGCATTTGTATGCATACATTTGTATGGATATACAGTAACTTATGCATACACAGATACATGTGTATATATGTATATGCAAGTATTTATGTGAATATATATATTTATATGCATGTATGTAAGTATGTATATATATATATATATATATATATATGAGTGTGTGTTTGTGTACATGTCTGTCTATATACATAAATATTTATCATTGTGTTAATGTGCTTATGTGTCTGTATGAAAATGTATTTGTATGCATATAGGTGTATGGACACACATACAGATATACATAGATAATATGTGTATATATATATCTGTATGTGTATAGATATATGTATACATACATATACTTGTTTATATATGTATACATGCAGATGCATATGTATATAATATATATATATATATGTGTGTGTGTGTGTGTGTATGTATACATATTATAAAGCACAGCTGTGGGTTAAGTAAGAATATAAATACAATCTATGCTACTGATCTGCAGATTAACAGTATGTGTTAATCCATTTCACGGATTGCTGATCACTACTCAGAAGAGACACTCTGAGTTTCCTTCCAAACCAACAGTATGGATTAGCTGCCTATAAGCTAATCATGAATTGGAGTAGCACCGTGATGGAGAACCTAATTTGCATATTTGTGCTTTTTTACTGATTGTCATCAATCAAAGAGAACTTATATCTAGTTATATTTATTTCAGCCCTTCTAATTTATGCTGTATAGTTCATAAAGAGATATTGTTTAATTAATGATGAGCTATCAAAAAGAACAATTATGCAAATTAGGCAACTCCCCACCCACCCACAGTGTTAACTTTATACATGACAAGAATATCAAAAAATCACAAAATGATCTATTAGGAGAGTCTCTCTTTCTTTTTCTTTCACATAAGCAATAGTGAAAGTTACATTCTTATTTAATTCACAGTGAGGCTTATAATATTTAAGCCCATTTCTGTCCTTCTAATTTACACTGTATTGTGCATAAACACTTATTGCTTAATAAGTGCATGCATGTGCATGCATGCATGCATGCAGACAGACAGACACACATTTATGTGCCAGGTGCCAGTGTGTGTGTCTCTACTTGTCTTGACATCATGTGATATTTGCTATCTTACAAGTAGTGTCATTTGTTTCCAATCTTCTGTAAAAACATGTCTGGCTATGAAGAAACCAGTGAAGGAAGGTGACACAAAGAAGGACCAGCAATAAAAAATCTGCCTTAATGAATTCCATTTAGCCATACTGGCATAGATAAGTGAATGTTAAAAGGGAGATAGATAGATATACATATGTTTATATATGTACAGATTATTCATTTATATACATAATGACATGGCTGTGTGGTAGGAGGCTTGCTTCCAAACCACACGGTTTCAGGTTTAGTCCCACTGCCTGGTACCTTGGGCAAATATCTTCTATTCTAACCTCAGGCTGACCACAGCCTGGTGAGAGGATTTGGTAGATGGAAACTGAAAGAACCCCATCTCTCTCTCTCTCTCTTTATATATATATATATATATATATATAGATGTATATATTTATACATGTGTATGTCTGTGTCCACTGCCCCACCATTGCTTGACAACTGATGCTGGTGTGTTTATGTCCCCATAAAATGATAAAATAAGTACCAGGCTTGCAAAGAATAAGTCCTGGGGTCAATTTGTTCAACTAAAACCCTTTAAGGCAGTGCTCCAGCATGGCTGCAGTCAAATGGCTGAAGAAAATAGAAGAACTATATATCTATATATATGTACATATATATATACACATACACACATATATACACACATATACACACATATACACATACATATATATATACGCATACACACATATATACACACATATACACATACATATATATACGCATACACACATATATACACACATATACACATACATATATTCCTATATAAGCATATACACACACACACATATGTGCACACTCCACCCACATATATTTGTCTTGTTTTATCCATATACACTGCCTGCACTTGTGTGTCTGTGTATATACGTACATATATGAATGTACAATCTCAATCAACAACCAATATTTGTAATATTGCTGATCTTCCTCTTGCAGATAGGTATGTCGATGTTAGTGGTGATATTGGTTGTGAAACATAGGTAGTCATAGAGTGGGTAGGGTTGTGGTTTCATTTGGTGAGGAAGGTAATAGTGGGGGGTGGAGCACTGGGCAGTGATATTATTTGTATGGATGGTCATAAGGATGAAAGATGATTTGGCTTTGAGGATGCTCAGAATCTTCTTTGACTTGTGCCTACATTAAAAATTGGTCATTGCTGACTGGTCAATTGAAGTTAGTACCTAAGTCATTAATCACTGTGGTCAAACGAACTGGCGAAACACCAGTATTTTGATAGTACACAAAGCTCACACTAACTCTGTCAGTACTTTTTGAATTGATCTTTATAACAAATTCATGCTTGACTTCCTTGCAATTTCTTCTATTTCTTTTCTTTTATTTATTTTTAATACACTAAGTTTTATCATCTCATCATGCCTCAGTCTCCTACCAATTTGTCAGTTTCCAATATCTCACAATACATCCTTTGTCTCTGTTTTCATTGATCAGAACAAAAGCAAGGACACATATTTACACTATCCTTAAATCTCTTAGTTTTAAAACCCAACAGTAAATTGAATGAACTTTGAGAGAGTTTACTTCTCAGAACCTACTGTCCATGTTGGGTGATTTTCTTGTTTTCTTTTTTTTTGTGTGTTTGTTATTGTCATGAAATATGTGTCATATTTTGCAGTAGCTTAATGATATTTTAATGAACAGAAATGCTTCTATATTTATTTATTTAATTATCTATTTATTTACTTATTATGTATATACATATATATATAGGTGCAGGAGTGGCTGTGTGGTAAGTAGCTTGTTTACCAACCACATGGTTCCGGGTTCAGTCCCACTGCGTGGCACCTTGGGCAAGTGTCTTCTACTATAGCCTCGGGCCGACCAAAGCCTTGTGAGTGGATTTGGTAGACGGAAACTGAAAGAAGCCCATCGTATATATGTATATATATGTATGTGCGTGTATGTTTGTGTGTCTGTGTTTGTCCCCCTAGCATTGCTTGACAACCGATGCTGGTGTGTTTATGTCCCCGTCACTTAGCGGTTCGGCAAAAGACACCGATAGAATAAGTACTGGGCTTACAAAAGAATAAGTCCCGGGGTTGAGTTGCTCGATTAAAAGCGGTGCACCAGCATGGCCACAGTCAAAATGACTGAAACAAGTAAAAAGAGAAAAAAAGAGAAAGCGATATTCTAAATTCTTTATTTATCTGAACTCTGTTTAAAGGATGCATCAGAGGCTGAGCAAAAATATGTCAAACAGGAGTTTTATAGTTGTTAACAAAAATAAAACAAAAAAAAGAAGTATACTACTTTGGAGAGAGAGAGGGGGGTGCATAAAGAAGTGAGGGGTGGGGGAGAAAGAAAGAAAGAAAGAAAGAATGAGCTGCATGTGTATGCATGCATGCACCTTCACAAACGATGTCTTTCTTTCGCTTCTCCCTTTCTCTCTCTACCTCACTGTCACTCAGCCAACTTCATGATAAATTCATATGTTAAAGGGACATTAGGTTATCTATAGTCAGTTGGTGATAATATAGCAAACTGTAAAGTAGAGATAACATCTTTGATCCCAGTTCGGAACAGTAGATTTAATTTTCTCTGTGATAATCAATGAAAGGATGTTGATGTCATGCTGAGTTTTCTGTATTAGCCCTAGCCATGTCCAACAACCCGTGCCCCATTAGAAGAACTAAGAGTTGTGCCACACTGAATCCTCTATCAAAAGTTCAATTGTGGGAAGTTCTGAGATTCTCGGCAACTAAATGAAAAATTTTAAAGTTTGGAAATAATACCACAGAAAAGCAACCAAGTCTCTCTGTTTTATTTTCAGCTGGTTTGTTTTTGTCAGTTTGATTATTCTGTCCATAAATGTATATGAAAACCTAAAGAAATTGTTTATAGTTTTATTGTTTAGGTTTGTGCTTGATTTACAGAGCAGAATGTAAAAGGGTTGTATATTAATTAGTTCCTTTTTGTTGTCTTCTAGTTTCCCATTCATTTACTCAAAATTAATATCAGTTCTTTCACTAACATTTGGCTTTCATCCACTGCTACTGGTATAAGATTTTATAATTAACTTAAATTTCAGCTATTACATGAAAAAGAGAGAGAGAGATGAAGCACATTGGTTGGAATCTTAGCTTGGAAACAAGGGAGAGATGGTGACAGGAGAGGCACCCATCTGGCCATAGAAAATCTGCTTTAACAAATAGTGGATGTTAGAAAGATGTTGATGATAATGCTGTCTGCATGTATAATATGCACTTCTGGTGCAGCCATCTGGTTCACCAGTCCTCAGTCAAAACATCCAACCCATGCTAGCATGGAAAGCAGATGCTAAATGATGATGATGATGATATATATATATGTAAATATATATATATATATATATATACATACATACACATACATATATTTATATACGCATGTATATATGTACTACAAAGACATTCTGGACTTAGACCGAAGAAGTAATAGGCTGCAAATGATCCATGTATCTTGTTTATGTCCTATTTGCCGTTTGTTGTGCTATTGACCATTTTTCCACATGTTGTGTTTTGATGGTTTCTATTTGTTGTTTTCTCTCTGTTCTATTGTATATCTATATATATCACGTGATCGACCAGGCTATCAGATGTTGCTACACATCGCTGGTCACAATGCGTCTTGGCATTGTTTTAGCCTTCAAATGATGCCACCCCGCTGGCTAAGCGAGCAGGCCAACAGAAGAAAGAGTTAGAGAAAGTTGTGGTGAAAGAGTACAGCAGGGATCGCCACCAACCCCTTCCGGAGCCTCGTGGAGCTTTAGGTGTTTTCGCTCAATAAACACTGGGAATCGAAACCGCGATCCTACGACCGTGAGTCCGCTGCCCTTACCACTGGGCCATTGCCCCTCCATATATATATATATATATATATAGTTAATCCAAACAAGAAACACAGAAAAAAACACAGCAACGCGAAGACGTGGAACAATTAAAGTATTATTTGATGCTCAGGAAAGAAGGGAAGGAGGGTTTAACGTTTCAAGCGGAGCTCTTCGTCGGAAACAAAGGAGAAGGAAAGATCCCGAGAAGGGAAGACAGATGAAAAAAATATTTTCGCTGGTGGTGCTCAAGAGATCACATGTTGAAATAAAGTGTTAGGTCCTGGTGGGGGATAATTGAAGGGTAATTCCAGAGAAGCACTCCTTTCGAGTTCTGGGCTATCAACACTGTCAGATTCCAAACTAATTCCGAAATTCTCCAAGAGTAGAAAATCCTGGTGTCACAACAATAAAACTGTTGTATGGGTGTAGCGAAGAATAAGCTATAATCCAAATGATAAGACAAAGAAATACTTTAATAAATCCTTCCCTCATTTATTAATGCCCTTAACCTCCCGACCTCTTCCTCGTTCTTCTTCTTCTTATTCATCCCCTAACCATACTTTCACTGACTCTTTGTTTCCTTCCAATAAAAGCAAAAAAAACAAAAACAATGTTTGGAGGATACACAATGTAAGAACACACCTTTGATGCAAGTCTGATGAAATGCAAATCTAATGTCTAGAACCGCAAATATTATGTAAATTTTCACTTCAACTATTGTGTAAACTGACATTGCAGGCAGAGTTGGTATAGAAACAATTGTAACTGATTATTAAAGATGTGTTTAAAGTATTTCGTCATCTTATTATTTTGATTATATATATATACTTTATCAGTTCCAAATATTGCTTGATATGTTATTGGTGAAGACTTAAATGTCAGATGAAATCTATAATCCAGTAATTAGTATTGAAGTATAAAATAATGAACCGTCATTAAAAGCTGGGTCTTGGTTGGATAGGTCTGCAAATTTCAGTATTACCATTAGAAACTGCAGCAGCAAATATTCATACTTTCTTTAATGATAGCTCTACTATTTTCCAATCAAGTAGATTGAGGCGAGGCTACGTGTCAATTCTATATGTTTAAACCTATTAGCTATGTTGCCTAAATACAGGCATATAATTTTTTAAGCATGAATGCTTTCATTTCTTTCATAAATATATGTGTGTGTGTATTTTATATGATATGAATGCGTTATTTTGTATATTGTAGTGTCTTGATTTGCTTTCTGAAGGTGAATATTTCTGAAAATTTTAGCTGTGTTCCAGAATTGTTTGAACTTCTGGCATATTTATATTTGCTAGTTTCTTTTCCTAAGTTTTCTCTTGTTTTTTCTTTATAAATACTAGCTATGAGAAGTTTTCTTTGTTATATACTTACATAAAAATCCTTTAGAAAAGTGCGTAGCAACTGTAGTATTTTATTAATTTGCTGTGAAAGTTACATAAATCTAGCTTTATATGAATATAAATTCCAATAAGTAGTTTCAATTTATTGTCTGGAAGAAATAGAGAGTACAGCTTGTTTGCTATATTATTGCTGTAGACCAAAATAAATTAAAATAAGTTTAAAATATTATTTATTGTAATAATACTATAATCTACTTGACTTCCACTAAATAGTCTTAAATGTTGGTTTGTTACCGTTTTAGTTTTAAGATTGTAACAAAATGAGAAATTATAACTTGTATTTATGTTTATGTTTTTCTGCTGTTCTAAATCCTTTTACTTTTTTCTTTTCAGGTAAGTATAAACCTCCTTTGGATCATGTAAGCAATGTAAAAAACCAAAAACAAAAACAAAAAATCCACAAAAATCTTTCTCTAGATTTTGAGCAAGTAAGTATCAACTTCTAGTTAATGTTGACTTCACTCTTTTAAAAGAACATAACAAAACTTTATCTCTGGGAAAGCTTATAATATTGACATCAAATTTTAGCACAAGGCCAGCAATTTTAAGTCTATTACATTGACCCCAGTATTTAACTGGTACTAATTTTATCAACCCCGGAAGGATGAAAGGTAAAGTCAACCTCAGCAAAATTTCAACTCAGAACATAAAGACGGACAAAATGCCGCTATGCATTTTGACCGGTGTGCTTATGATTCCGCCAGCTCACCACCTTAAAGGATAAAGAACTCAGGTTCAACCAAGATAAAGGAAACTTGTAATATTAAGTAGAAAGTAACACGATTGACAGTTTTGATAAGATCTAAAGATTTTTTGTTCTTTTTGTGTTGTCATCATTGTCATTTCTCATTTACCTCTGGAGACATTTATTTTGCCTGGCTTTAAAGTATACTTTGTTTTCTAAAATGCTGTGTCTTTAAAGGGACTTTCCCTGGACACGGTACTACAGCCTAAAAATGTTTAACGACACATATATTATGTGACATCAGGTGTTATTTTCTCCATTTCTTTTTTCACATTTCACATATCTGGGATGTTGTTGCATGTAAGCAATTATCATGTCAGACAGTTGTCAAATGATTGACTTTGAAAATGTTATATACTTATGTATGTGTGTATGTTCGTTGCTGGGTTTGGAGGAATAGGCAATGCCCATAGCATTTGCAGGCATTCTTTGACTGGTAACACTGGTAAGACTGGAGATGCTGACGACAAAACATGTCACTTTCACTTTTCATGAAATAAGGTTCTGTTTTGAAGGATTTTAGCTGCTATTTTGAGCGGGTTGAGCAGTCAGATAGAGCTCCACCTTCTACTATCTGTAGAATTCAGATAGAAACTAAGACTTCAGAATCAAACCATTGAAACCACCTTCTCCAGTAATTCTTTCTATCAAAATGTATAAATAATAATAATAATAATAATAATAATAATGAATAGAATAAAATCCTTGTTCTATTTACTTCCTTAAATAACTTGAAATTTAATTTTCTTGCTGCTGCTGCTGCTGCTGATATTGATGGTGGTGGTGGTTACAGTTATGTGTTTCAAGGAAAAAAATAAACCATTAGTGAATTATCATTGTATCTGTTAAGATGAAAGCTTTGTGAAATAATTTGATAAAGTATAAATAAATATATTTTATATTGACAGCAAACTCACAAATGCACACACACACACATTTAAACATTCATGTGAACACCCACCAATATACACACACGCGCGCACACACATATGTGGATAATGTTGAATGAACTTCTAAAATTCTCACCAGAAAGAATAGCAGGTGATTAAGTAGATGTTATATTTACACACACACACACACATACGTGTGTGTGCTAAACATAAACACATACACAAACCTTCATGTAAACCCTCATACACATGCACCACAAAGGTATATAATGACACTATATTGGTATATTATTGGATTTCTTTGTTTTAAGAGGAACCAGGCGTGTCAGAATAAGACACTCTCTCTCTCTCTCCTGCCCTCTCCCATCTTCTCTTCTGTGTGAGACTGACAGAAAAATAATTTTCTTCTATCTTGAAGCATGATTCAAATATGGGCAAAAGTTTGTAATTTCATAGGTGCCAACATCAAACAATGGTAAACAAATGGCACCTAATGTGCTGCAATTTTATGAAATGCTGTGAGATCGCCCTCTAACACTATTAGGTGAAGAATATTTCTTGGTAATCTTTGTATAGATCTGCCATCAGAAACAGATGACTGTAAATGAGAAACGTTTTCTATTCAGATAAATGAAAAGAATTCAGTGCATTTGAAATAGCAGAATAGACCCTACAAGACTTTCTCTCTTATTCTACGTGAAATGATGTTCTACTTTAGATAACTTTGTTTCTATAGCTTCTTTCGAAAGGTGTATATAGATTACAGATAACTGGTACCTGACAAGGTGTATATTAAATATATACTTTTGTTTCTTGCAAAGAATGTGTATTTTGTATTTTAGAATGGTTTGACTCAAGAAGTTGTTAAGAGTGTGCTTGTTGTTTAGCTCATAGTTGGTTCTGATCAAGCAGAAATATGATGGGAGGTGTTCCTCAGGGACAACTCTATTTTTAGAAAATTTTATTGTTGTGTATGTATATATCATACACTACAATAAAAATTATGTATATATTCACATGTATACATCTATCTACCTATCTGTTCTGTCTGTGTGTGTGATGATGATGATCATCATGATCGTTTAACGTCTGCCTACTATGTCAGCATGGGTTGGAATGTTTGACAGGAGCCGGCCAGGCTTCTCTGTCTATTTTGGCATGGTTTTTATAGCTGGATGCCCTTCCTAACACACCAACTGACCCACAGAGTGGACTGAGTGCTTTTTACATGGTACCAGCACAGGTGAGGTCAGTTTTGTTATAATTTTTACAGCTGGATGCCCTTCCAAATGCCAACCACTTCACATTGTGAACTGGATGCTTGTTACATAGCACCAGCACGGTCACCAAGTAACTATTGGATGCTGTTATTTACTGCTGGTCACAATGCATTTCCTCTTATTGTTTTAGTTTTTGAATGATGCTACTCTCTGTTAAGTTAGTATTCAACGTAATCAAACACTACTCAACACACCTACATAATTAATATACATATACACATGCAGTTTCTGTAAATTGAAACTGTATATTTTAGTGCACAAAAACTGTAATTTTGCATAATTTCTGTCTACCAAATTATTTCTACTTGCCCAAGGTATCTGCATCTATGAGATAGCAATTACATTTTATACAAGTAACTTTTCTAGTCATTGTGCATCTGATACAAAATAGTATAGAATTTTTTTTTTCCCCTCACTTCTAGAAATATATACAATAGTACATAGAGTCTAGTAGATATACAGTTACAAATATGCAGGCTGTTGCAAAATGTTTTCCTATGGACATGTTGCTTCTGAAGTAGATGTGCTGTCTGTAATGCTTTTTACAAATATATAAAGGAAATAGAAAGATTTCATAATTTCCATATCTTTCCATATCTGTTTTTACCTCATACACACACCCTCATCTTTTCCTTGCTTCTACCATTTTATGTTAGGCTCTGGTTCCCAATCTGTCTTTGGCTTTTGTTGTCTCCCTCAATATGTGTTCATGTACACAATTTTGTGTATCTGTCTGTGTGTGTCACATCTGCACATGTCTGGGTTTTTGTATTTGCTTTTCTCATCACAACTATCACAACAGATACACTGTTTGTCACTGTCTTATTCGCATGCACTCTCTCTCTCTCACCTTTATTCTTCTCCTGCTCTCCCTCTTTCTTTCTTGCTCTCCATTTTATTCCTTACTCTTTTCTTCTTGCTTTATTCTCCCTCCACCTTAGCTCTCCTTCTCCACTTTTTTTTCTCTTTTCATTTGCTGTTAATCTGGTCTCTCTCTTCTACTGTCTCCTCTTCTCTCTTCCATTCAGACCTCTCTCTTTCACCTTCATCTCTCTTGTACACAAGTCTCTCTCTCTCTCTTTGTTTGTCTGTCTGTCTGTCTGTTTGTCTCTCTTTTCTCTCACCCAATTTCTCCTTCAATACCTTTTGGTTGCTATTTCTCACCATTCTTCTCCCTCTGTCCTTCCTCTTTCCTTCACTCTTTTTCCTTCTTTTCACCTCCTTCAATAAAATATTTCACAATTGTTCTGTGGTTATTCTTTGTTTTCTCATTTACCTTCCCCTCTTATCTTATTACCACTTGCTACATTCCCCAATCTCTTTCCTCTTACATTTCTATCTATCACTCTTAAGCCCTCACTTTGTCCAAATATTACAAACAGTTCCATGATTCTCCCCTCACATCTCCCATTCTTGCACTCATCAAACTCTCTTTTCTTCCCCAGCTAAGATTATTTCACTCTTTTTTTGTCTCCCCCCTCCACCATCTACTTACACAAACATGGTACTCTCTTTTACTAACATCTCTATCACAACTGTTCTCTTTCTTTCTCCTTCTTCAATTTCCCTACCTTCCTCACACAGCCACAAACACTTTACAAGGAGATTCTAGATTGTTCCTGAACCAGAGTTAAACAGGATGACTCAACTGTCGCTGCTGGGGCCATCGTGCCATGTTATATGAATTGGCAACTCACACATTTTACCTCACTACTTGCTACTGATCTGTGTGTCCATCCATCCATTTGGCCAGCCAGCCATTCAGGCACCCAGCCATCTATCCATCCATTCAGACTGCCAATTGTATTATAAGCATCTTAAGGTATATATATATATATATATATATATATATATATATACACACACCACACAAATTTTATGTGAATGTGTTTATATGCATGCATATTATATATTATATATATTTCTTTATATATATATATATTCATATATTTACGTAGTGTGTGCATATATATGCATATTGATATATATATATATATATATATATATATATACACACACATACATACATGTATGTATATATATAAGTATGTATATATGTATATAAATATATATATGTCTGTGTGTGTGTACATATATGTTTATATATGTATGTGTATACTACATACATTGCATATTTTATATATACATACATATATATATATATTTATATATAATCAAACACACATGTTGCATGTGTGCATTTGTGCATATATGGCTGTATGGTTAAGAAGCTTGCTTTAGAGACATAGACTTAGGAGTTCAGTAGCAATGCATGGACACTCTTGGCTGGAGGTATAGCAGTGGGTCAGCCGATACTATGTGAATGAAATAATTTCTAGACTGCAAAGAAAGAAGCCCATTGTGTTACAGAAATATATATATATATATATATATATATATAATATATATATATACATACAAACA
>NC_043009.1:50051172-50061172 GCF_006345805.1 Octopus sinensis | reverse complement strand
GTACTGTTCAAATTTGCATATAATCATTTTTCTACCACAAAATCAGTTTGATTTTTATAACATTAATATATGTGTGTGTGTGTGTGTGTGTGTGTGTATGTGTGAGTGTATATATATATATATATATATATATATGTGTGTGTGTGTGTGTGTGGTGTGTGTGTGTGTGTGTGTGTGTGTGTGTGTATGTATGTATGTATGTATGTATGTATGTATGTATGTATGTATGCATGTATGTATATATGCATGTGTGTATGTGTGTTTATATTTTTTATTGTGTTATTGCAAGAGAACTAATGTGTTTAAGTGACAATTTTTTAAGAACTTTTCTTAATATTTTTATTATGCCAATTCTTAAATAGTCTTTGGAATTTTATATTTTTCAGATATCTAGGGTCTGGCAAACATCTTTTTAATTTAAAAGAAAAAAGATGTTTAATTATGCAATATTTACTGTTTAACAAAATGTTAAAATCATTTAATAAAATAGAAAGAAATATTTTTATATAAATGCTGGAAAGCTTATCCAGTCACCTGGTTTAACACCACCAATTGGTACCTTTCATACCCTTAGTGGAGTCCACTCTTTTGCAAGCATTTGGGCCAAGATTCTTGTTTAATGGTATCTTCTTCCCTACTTTACACTAGTTTCAAAGGCTCTGTAATGGGTCATGAGCAGTACCTTCACACTGAAAAAAAAAATGGTTTTTTTAACAAATTATTCAATGTATCATGCATTTATATTTAATATATTGATTGAATCTTCACAGTCTAAACATTGCTGTGTTATTTATTAATAATAGTTAATACATGAAATGCAAATAAAATTCTGAAAGGTGTATTGCTGTAGCACCTTTCACATCTGCTTCTTTTATTAGAATGAAATTGGCTAGTTTTTTTTAAAAATATCCTCTAGGTTCTCTATAGGGTTTGGGCCAGGTAAAATGCCTGACCAAGGGAGCATATTGATTTGAAAATTAGAAAATCAGTTACTGTTTGTTTTGCTATGATTTGTTGGTGTAAAAACCCCACTGAAATAGTAATTGTACATCACCAAATATCGTGTTAACTAATGGAAATATGAAGTGGTCCAGGATCTCTTGGTTGACCACTGCACTGATGGTGACCATAATAAACCAGTAGTCCATCACCTGTGTCTGATTTAGCTCCTCAAATTGTTACTAAGAGTGGGTAACTTGATGTTGGATTTCAAACTGTTGGAGATTTTGTGCCTCTCTAACCTGCAACCAAGTTATTCATCTTGAGTTTTCAAATGATTTAGGAAACTTACTCTGACTTGAAAACTGCACTTTAAACTGCTGCACAACATTACCTCCCATACTGTAAAACAGGCTATTTTTCAGTTTTCTTAAAGCTGCAGTTGTTGTTCTTGTGAACCTCTTGCTACTACATTACACCCATGCAAACATGTACACACACTCACACAGAATAAGAAAGAGAGAGAGAGAAAGAGAGAGAGAGAGAGAGAGAGAAAAGGGTGAATGCATATAGATAAATAGATATACCTAAGCTATCAAGAAATGTTGCAAATATTTCATATATGTATATGTGTATGTGCATGCTTGATTCCTTTTCAATGTGTTGTATGGTTTTCTAACGTATGATGTGCCATTTGTATGTGTGTACCATGTAGCTATTTGCATGTGAATAGAAACTTATATTCTTGCCTTTTCTTTGCAATACATTTCTTTTAAGCATCCTGATTATTTATTCACAAGATTACATGTATATGCATGCATGTATGTGTGTATGTGGAGAGAGAGAGAGAAAGAAAGCGAGAGAGAGATCTAATTTGTTATCTCTCTCTTTTTACTTTTAACATGCCCATCATTCATCTGCTGTCACTGACATCGTCATATCATGCTCATCTCTTGATTTTAATTGATGTCAAGAAAGCTGTTCACATGCGTGTGTATAGTAGTGGGATATATAAATAAAAGAATTTCATTTGGATCTTCTTAAAATGTTGCTAATTAACTATAGAACATTATAGATTCTGTATGTGTGTTTATGTATGTATGTGCGTTTGTGTTCGTTTGTGTATATGCGTTTGTGTTAGGTGCTGTAGTTATTTTATAAACAAACCAAGGAAAAGTAGGTTCAAGACTCACTACTGTTTTCTATTAAATTTCCTTAGAAACAAAAAGAAGCTAATTAGAGAATGAGAGAAAAGGTTGTTAGTATGCAGACTTTGTAGTAAAATAGCTGGACAGATGTCACAGATTTAGTTAAGTCTATTGCTCTCAACAAATGAATTTAATTAATTATACAAGAATTTAAAGTTATTTGTGATATAAGTTTGTTTGTTTGTTACTTTATTTAATTTTGAAAGTGCGGTGTATTTAATTCATTCATGCTGCTACTTTCAATATTTTCATTTGGTAAGACTTTTGATACAGATATAATCAGTCCTTTGATGGGGAAATGATTTTCTTTGAATTACCTCACTAATTTCAGTTTTTGACAAACAACACCTGGTACTATAACATACAACATGAACATTGGCTAATTTCTGCTTCCCTTTAATATTTTAAAATTCATATCAACCATGCCTTTCATAAATGTTTAACCTTTTTGATAATGTTTTCCATGCAATTTTCTCATTTCAAACATCATTGGATCATTTTTTGATCAGTTTATCCTCATAACATAATTTACAGAATGAAACTCCATTTATCATTCTAAACGCAATTTGTTCTATACATACTGTTATTGCATTTGTGTCCTGAGACAGATCATAATGGTTCATCTGGGTCAACTGTAGTCATGGTCACTATCAGAAAACCTATTTGTGTTTTTATACTTTTTGACTTGTGTAGAACTTTAAAAATTGGATTGTCTTGATTGACACTCAGAAACTGTTATATTTATCAAGATTTATATTTATCAGGCAGGGATATGTACTTCAGATATTGCAAACATTGGTTAGAAATTGACGAGAAAGCCATTTCTTAGCATTAAAAGTATCTTACAAATGTCTTTTTTTTTTTCTGTCACTACTTAGGCTTGTGCTTTTGTGATTTTTCAAATTTTTCCCAAAGAAGGCAAAAATAAAACAAAAATATAAAAAAAAACCAGTTTAATTGAGAAGAATAGTGTATTTGGATACTTGTATGTATTGTAAATTAATGTTCCAAAAGACTTATTTCTAGTTTATAGGTACAGGGGTAGCTGTGTGGTAAGAAACACACTTCCCAATGACAAGGTTCAGGGATCAGTCCCACTGCATGTCCCCTTGGGCAAGTGTCTTGTACTATAGCCTTGATTCAACCAAAGCCTTTGAGTGGATTTAGTGGACGGAAACTGAAAGAAGTCCATCATATGTGTGAGTGTGCATGTGTGTGTGTGTGTGTGGTAGGGAGTCATTGTAACTGTGTTTGTCCCCCACCCTTGTTGGACAAACCAGTGTTAGTGTGTTCACATTCCCATAACTATAGAATAAGTACCAGGTTTTAAAGAATAGTAAGTGCTGGGGTTGATTTATTCAACTAAAATTCTTCAAGGTATGACTGAAACAAGTAAAAGGTAAATGATAAAAGAGATCTTCTTTATTTAATTTTTTTATTCCTTAACCTATCATAACAGCAACATTTTTGTGTAGACATTCAAATTTTTGGTGACAATTGGAATGTAAACATTAATTTATCATTTACTTCAAATCCAATTCTTGATGTATTAGTTATATATGCAAGGTTAACAGCTGCTGGGTGGAAAAGTGACATGAATTGATTATGGAAATAGACACCCCTTGGTTGTAGAAAGATCTAAGATCTAAGAAGGTATGAAACATATTATAGTTAAATTGGAACTTTCTGGATCTCATACATGTGATAATGTCATTGAGGTGATATTTAAGTATGCACATCCATCAAACCCAATTTTAGTATTGAAAAGAATGGGTGTTAAAACAGAGTAGTGATTTAAATTAAGGTATTAGAATAACAGAAACATACATCTGCGTCTGTATGTGTGATTAAAGGATAAGTATTTACAGTTCCCATCAGTTGCATAATTTCTTTTGTTTTTAATTTCTCCTTGTCAACTATAATCTCCACTTTCTGGGGGTTAGAGTGAATACCAGACAAAGTACTTGGGTCAACATGATGAAGTCAAACTTAAGTATGGTTGCACTGTAATGAAGGAAATTAGTAAAACAAAAGTGAAAAGAAAGGCAGAATGTTTAATTAGAATAAATAATTTTAACATTGATTCGAAGCCTCTTTGTGGTTATTTTACCTGCTAGAAATAGTAGATAATCATTCTCAAATCATGTCATACTATCTTAGAAAGAGAAAATGGATGCTTTGGGCAGTATAAACTCTCATATACAAAACGACAGTATTATCATGACAGGAGTGATTGAACATGAGCTGAAGGGAGGCTGAACAGCAATATTCCTCGCACTAGTTGGTTGTTAGCCCAAATTTATAGGGTATGAATTACAATTAATGATATCAATCACACTACTTGCTTGTTACTATTATTCTATCAACTTTCAAGGGTTGACAGGCTACAGTGGTCCTGGCAAGGTTTCAATACAGAATTTAGAGTAGGGGTGGGGAAAAAAAAAATTCTTAAGAATTTATTCTGGATTTTTCTACAATTTCTACCTCTTAGCCACCCACCAAAGTAGCATGGTATTAAAATTGAAATATTGTCGAGAATGGAGACAGTATCTGGAGATCTATCATAAGTGGTAAGGGGGCTGTCCTGACCTAAAATATAAAATAGAGAATTTGACTTTCAATTGGCTTTTCTCGACAATTTCTTTGTTTTTGTTTTTTTTTTAAAGACGAGATGAAGTGTTGCTTCCTGCCAATATTTGAACAGTTATTTCAAAATCCTCATTTAACTCTTTTGTATGATTAATACAGAAATTGTATTAAAAAAATGTAAATCACAGTGATGCCTTGTGGGTATGAAGAATGGACACACACACATGCACACACACACACACACACACCCAAGCACATGCCAAAAAATAAGAATCCATAGTGACAAAATTGACCCACCCCTTTTAATAACTTCCATCCTTTATCATAGTCAGGATGTGATGATGTCATGAAAATGTAAATAAAATGGATATTTAAAACTGACTGGGTTTGTTTGTCTGTCTCCTCTCTCTCTCTCTCATTCTCCCTCCTCTTACTCTCTCTCTCTCTCTCTCATTCTCCCTCCTCTTACTCTCTCTCTCTCTCTATTTCTCTATTTCTCTCATCACTCTATCCTTCTTCTCCTAGCTAAGTCCCTACATTTCATCATCATCATCATCATCATTGTCATCCTTGTCACCATTGTTTTTGAGGGGTTTTTTTGCTTTTTTTTTGTATTTTTTTTTGTATTTTTTTACATTGAACAATTGTCAGCAGGAACTTGATAATGTTGTCAAGAAGATTTAGCTATTTCAGCATCACCATCTAGTTGGGTCGCCGGTGATGGAAAAGCAAATGTTGATTGAGTGAGTTGGGAGGTATGTGTGTGTGTGTGTGTGTGTGTGTGTGTGTACATAGATAAATTGACAGATAGAAGTGTACATACACACACATTCATACATATATAGATAAATATATAGTTGTGAATGGTTATATATCTGCATGTGCATGTGTGTGTATATATATATATATATATATATACACACACACAGAAATACACAAAAAAATTATCTCTTGTTCTTTCTTTCTCTCTCTCTCTCTCTCACATATATGCACCCAGAAATACACAAACACACATGAACATACACACACGCACACACACATGCATGCACACCAATGCAGAAAGTTGCTGGAGGTGACAGTGATATAGAAAGTTTAGCTTAAAATTGGTAAAGTGAAATTCTTGTATTTTTACTTCTGTTCTTGTTGGTAATTAGATCTCTCACAGTCTCTTCTCTCCTGGTTTCAATTCACTCGTGAAGAAATCTGCCATTATTCTTAGTAAGCTTATTCCTATAGCCTGAGGTGTTAAATATCTTCCTTGCCAGCGGGAGATTCATCTGTCTGTGTGTGTTGGGAGAAGGTTTGATTTAAAAACTAAGATTTTTTTTTTTTTTTTGGAAATACTTTGCTAATCTCCATTAAAGATTAATTCTCATTCCAAAGTGAAACCTCTGTCAGCATTCTGTTTAGAATTAAGAACTGGTGTCAGGTTAAGACTTCTCATGTGGTTAGAATGAAATAAACCCCTCCTTGTTGAAGACCATCCATGTGCTGCAGTATGTGCTCATCTGGATAATAATAATAATGTAGGCATAATAATGTAGTAAAGAATTTTGCTTCGTGATCCCATGGGTTTTGGTTCAAACATTATGTGGTACCTTAGGCATGTCCTTTCTACCATAGCTTCAGGTTTTCTGTGGTGAATATAATTCCACATACACACACAAATTATATGGAAAACCTTTGAATGGATTACCTGCCCTTAGGTGGTACACTTAATCCTTTACCCACTTTAACACCACCAACTAGTTCCTTGATACCTTTACAAGTGTTTGCTCAGCTGCAAGCCCTTGATCCTCTCTCCTTTCTTCTACTAGCTCTTACAGTCCTGCAGAAAAGAAAAGTTCATAAACACTGTACTTCCTCTTCTGCCACAAAATTCATACATGAAAAGAGAGATATAAATAGCAGAAAGTATAAAAATTAGAAATATAAGCATGAAAATCAAGATCATGCAAAATATTAATTTCACTAGCCATAATTTCACTAGGTGCAGGAGTGGCTGTGTGGTAAGTAGCTTGTTTACCAACCACATGGTTCCGGGTTCAGTCCCACTGTGTGGCACCTTGGGCAAGTGTCTTCTACTATAGCCTCGAGCCGACCAAAGCCTTGTGAGTGGATTTGGTAGACGGAAACTGAAAAAAGCCCGTCGTATATATTTATATATAAATATACATGTGTGTGTTTGTGTGTCTGTGTTTGTCCCCCTAGCTTTGCTTGACAACCGATGCTAGTGTGTTTGTCCCCGTCACTTAGCGGTACAGCAAAAGAGACCAATAGAATAAGTACTGAGCTTACAAATGATTAAGTCCCAGGGTCGAGTTGGTCGTTTAAAGGCGGTGCTCCAGCATAGCCGCAGTCAAATGACTGAAACAAGTAAAGGAGTAAAAAAGAGAGAGAGCCATGTTCTGTATTATTTGGCTGAACAGGGAGTTCCTTGACCAGCATCACCTAGTAAACGTAGTGTTGTTGTTGGGACGAAAAGGTGTGTTTGTGTGTGTATTATTTACAAGCTTATTCATCAGGTAGTCAAGCTTAATCCTTTAGTGTTCACATTATTCTGCCTAAACTAATGCTTCTTCATCCACATTGTTTTGAGCTAATTGTGCATTATCTTGTAGCTATGAGATTTTGATGAGGTAGCTGTTAATTTTTAAAATGATATTGTAGGGTTGGTGTGAAAGACCAGATCTGGCCAGTTTGAACATAGAACAGGCAGAATATTTTTGGGCGGATATGGCCGGTTTAAATGCTAAAGGGTTAAAAAGGAAGCTATAAGTGTAGTCTCAGCTGACTTTAATTATGAGGGTAAAGACTCCGTTGTTGGGGTTTGTTGGATAGTTTTTAAGCCAGGAGTATATTAAGCATTTGTAAACAAAACTAGCAGATGATGAATCATTTTATCCAAGTTATTTGGGGATGGAGTTATTTGGGTTCTGTATTATGATATAGTGGAATGATATCATCATAATCATCATCATCACTTTAGTGTTTGCATTTCCATGCCCGTATAGATAAAATGCATAGAGGCAGATTTCCTGTTGCTGAATCCTCTTCCTGTTTCCAAGGAATGTAATATTTCCTTAGTCATTTGAACATGTACAGTACAATGGCCACATGTGTTTTAGTAATTGTTGCAAAGGAATGCAACTTGTATGATAGTGACATTTATTTACAATAAGTGTACAATGTCAAAGCAAGGTGACACTCACTTATACATATGTACGCATATGAGTGTGTGTGTGTATATATTTATGTGTGCACACGCACATACACACAATTTCCATCTACCAATCAACTCGCAAGGTTTAGTTAGCCTGGCAGCTAGAATAGAAGATGCTTAACCTTGGTGCCATGCAGTGGAACAGATCCAGAAGCCACATAACTGTGAAACAAACCTCTTAACAAACACAGTCTTCTTGCACCTAATACATTACATGCTAATGATAAACGACCAAAAATTGTAAAAAAATAATAGTAAAAATAAATACCAACCCATACAAAAACATTGCTGATATTATTCATTCTAGCTAACACCCATCACAGTAGAGATACCACCAAAAGTAATAAAGCATGTTATGCTAATATAATAACTATAATAATCGTAATAGTTATTCCTTAAGCTTACGATAATGTTATTGTTCACTATATTGTGATACTTAAACTAATACCCGTAATAATAAAAAAAAATAATGAAATTACCATAAAGCTATAATATATTATAATATTAATCACCACATTATTATTGATAAGCTAGCAAAAGTGAACATCATATTATGATACAATATCTTGGAAAGAAAAAATAGATTCCATAAACAGTATATATTATAATATATTGCTAGTTTTGATTTTGGAACCTTGCAGCACTAGAGTTTAAAATAGCAAGAGAGCCATAATCTCTTGTAGTGATTATATCCTGGATGTGTAATTTGTGGATAGTATAGGTACTGAGAGGTAAAGAAGGTACAGAAAAAAAAAACTGGTGAGACTGAGTGCAGTTATGCGTTACAGGATGAAGTAGATAGTAAATATGGAATTTAGGATGTCGATAACATCAGTTCAATGAAAACACTTACTAAGAGACATGTTTTAAAGTGTTTATATTATGGATTTAAATATGATGTGGTTGTGAAGGCAGAACAGTGTGTTTTTACCATGAGGTTGCATATAGGCGCAAGAGTGTCTGTGTGGTAAGTAGCTTGTTTACCAACCACATAGTTCCGGGTTCAGTCCCACTGCGTGGTACCTTGGGGAAGTGTCTTCTACTATAGCCTCGGGCTAACCAAAGCCTTGTGAGTGGATTTGGTAGGCAGAAACTGAAAGAAGCCTGTCATATATATGTATATATGTGTATGTGTGTGTGTGTCTGTGTTTGTCCCCCTAGCATTGCTTGACAACTGATGCTGGTGTGTTTATGTCCCCGTTACTTAGCGGTTCGGCAAAAAAGACTGATAGAATAAGTACTGGGCTTACAAAGAATAAGCTCCGGGGTCGAGTTGCTCGATTAAAGGCGGTGCTCCAGCATGGCCGCAGTCAAATGACTGAAACAAGTAAAAGAGTAAAGAGTATGAAGGGGTGCTGAAAAGTTCCTGGCTCTAAGGGTGTTGTTAAAAGGCTTGGAGGCCCAACCTTCCAAGTCCTTTCACAAGGCTTAGAAAAACTGAAGGACTGCTGCAATAAGTGTGTGAACCTGAGAGAGGAATATGTTGAATAAAATCATAATTAACTGATCCTCCTGTATTTTCTTTTACCCAAGCTAAGAACTTTTCAGCACCCCCTCATATGTACATATTTTTTATCATTTTTATCAATGTACATTAACAAACATTTACAAATCAATGTGAAAAGCAATAAACCATTGCCTTCAAACATAAGTACTTTGTGATAGATCAGACAGTGCATTGGGTTCTTGAGAAAAACATTCATTTCCCGTGTCTCCAGTTCACTTAGCTGTCACTGAGTAATCCTACAACAGACCAGCATCCCATTTAGGGAAAATGTAATTTCAGTCACTTATAAGCTATGAGTCCAAGTCTCAAGACACTAATGTGTATTTTTTTACCTTATATTTTAGACTCTATTTTGCATTTAGTACTCTAATTTTTTTAATTCAAATTACAATGAACATAAACAAACAAAATTTGCTTTAGACGCATTGAGATGTCTTAGAAAGTTAAAGAAGTGATCTTGAATTCTCAAACGCAGTATAATGCTAATAATATAGCCTGAACAGGATAAGCTACCCCTATTTTGCAGAAAAAAAG
>NC_043009.1:50033672-50046172 GCF_006345805.1 Octopus sinensis | reverse complement strand
CGGGGGATTTGTCAGCTGTTTTTAACAAGTAAATGTTCATGCAGTGGTTCCCTTGTTGGCAAATATTTATCAATGTGTATATGCGTGTATCACCATCATTCACTGTATGTATGTGTATACAAACAAATATATGTGACTGGGTCCAGGCATGGCTGTGTGGTAAGAAGTTTGCTTCCAAATCACATGGTTCCAAGTTCAGTCCTATCATGTGGCTTCTTGGACATGTGTCTTCTACTGTAGCTCCCGGTCAACAAAAACCTTCTGAGTGGATTTAGTAGATGGAAATTAGAAGACTTACATGTATGTGTGTGTGTGTGTTTGTGTTTATGTGTTTGTGTCTGTGTCTCCCTGTCTCAGAATTGCATAATAGTTGTAAGCGATGTCACAATCATACAGGCTGTGTCATACACTTATGATATTCTGTGATAACATGCCTGGCCATGTGGAAATATTACTTTGGAAACAGGTGAAGGTTGGTGCCAGGAACAACCACTTGACCACAGAGCATCTGCCACAATAAACTCCATCTGACCCATTCATGTTTGGAAAGGTGGACATTAAATTACAATCAAAGGTATTCCAAATGACTACCCCATCTTTTTCCTTGGTTTACTAAACTCAGAACTCTGTAATCCAATGTGACTGTTTTTTTTTGCTTCAACAGTAAATTGTTTTCAGGAAGATTTAGCTTTTTATTTCTAGCAGGTCATATGACCACTTAGAGGTTTCTTAGTTGACTTGTGTGTGTGTGTGTGTGTGTGTCTGGAATATAGAAAAGGAAAATGTTAAAATTACAAAATGCACATAATTCTAAAAATATTCTTCAGTTTATTAAAATATTCATTTAGTAATTATCATGTTGAGGTTTAACATCCATTTTGGAACAACATGCTGTCTCCAATCCCAGAACAAACATTTATTTACATTATTGTAAAGCGTTATAGTTAATGATTACTCTAGCCAACTAAAATCATAGTTTCTGATACAGTTTATTGCAAAGTTAGTAGTGATGCTGCTGGGGAGAGGATCTTTCTATGAGCACAACTAGTGGATAAATGTTGACATGAACAACTTCTATAATATAGCAGGGAAGGAGTGATTATGGACCAGCCCCTATGAATGACCTGTTATATCCTATTAAAAGCAGAAGACTGTACCCCTTAAGGTTGACCTGCTTTCTTGGAAAACCTGCCTCCACCCACCCCACACCCATCATCTCTTTTGTTTTGCTTAAATTCTTTGTTTCGTTTTCGTGCCAATCTTAGTGTAAAGCGCTTTCCTTCCTTTACCCAATCAAATATGTTATCTTATCTGACTGTTGATTATCCAAGAAATTGTCGGGTCTTGGCAGAAATGTAAACAGAGTATTCATGTTGCTAATGTGCCAGTCTGAGTGCACAAGGTTGCGGGAAGACGTATACGGACAATAACATATTCATGCAATAGCATGTACACAAATATCTGGACAAATGTATGCAAACACAGACATATGTGGTTACATGCATTGCTGAATGTGAGTGCACACAAAAAACAAAAAAAATGACAGGCAAGAGTAGATTGGTGCATACGGAACCATAAACAACATGAGCATGCATATCTACATACATTCACATGCACACTTTTAAATATGTATAAATGCATGCTTACATACAAGCGTGTAAATCCATGTACTTAGAAATACTTGCTTACTAACAAATAGGCATACTTACTTAACTACATAAAGATGTGCATACGAAACCATGAACATACATGATTATACATATGTGCCTACCTTCATTATCATACATTTAAATATACACATTGATTCTTACATACATAGATGTAAATTCATACGTATACATACTCATACTTGCAAGTAGGTATGTGTGTGTGTGTGCTTCTTGCTTTAATGCCTACAGATGTGCAATCAAATTTTTAAATGACCATTAACAGACACTTCAATCTACATAAATGCATACATGTATAAACTCATATAACTTGTAAACATTAAATGTAACATATTCTACTTCATGTGTTTGTGAAGTATTATTTTAATGAATGCACACACACACACACACACACACAAGAATATAGATATATACATATATACATATATATATCAATTGGTGGGATTCTCTGTGATTGAGGACCATCTGCAATTTACTCTTGATCTCAACAGTGGTGTTAAAACAACAATCTTTCAGCTGCATTTTCATCTTGCGGAAGGGATGGAAGTCCACTGGTGTTAAATCTGGTGAATACGGGTGGGTGCAGAAGCAATACCACCAATGTTTTTGGTGAGAAACTCATGAATGAGGTGAGCTTGGTAACAAGGTATATTGTTGTTATGAAAAATCCAACCTTATGCGCTCCACAGATCTAGTCGCTTTTGTCGAATGTCCTACCTGAAATACATCAAAGTATCACTGACTATCCTCCAACAATCTGCCTGTACAAGCTGATGAATTTTCTCCACATTTCTGGGGGTGACATACATGGCAGGGCTTCCAGATTGCTCATTGTCTTCCTGAGATATTCTTCCACTTTTGAAGTGCCTGGGCCATTCAAAACATTGTGTACAACTCATTGCCTCATCACTGTAAGCTTGCTGAAGCATGCTCAATATCTCTGTAGTAGACTTACCAAATTTAACACAAAATTTCACATTGGCTCTTTGTTCGAATTTCCTGCCCATGACAAAAATTGCAGACTACAGCATACACGTGATCACAAAAACACAAATTCCACAACTTGCAAGGTAAACACAGTAGCGTTACTCATCACACAGCCTCAGTAGCTCTCACTGCACATGCAACCATGTGCTGCCATCTGTTGACAGAGAGATGTACGCATGGATGTGCAAATGAGAGACTACATGTTGTAGAGTCTATTTGTTTAGAACTAATGATTCACACCCTCACTACTTTGATTTTGTCCTTTGTGTGTAATTTATTCTTTGGTGAATGAATGAATGCCCATGAATGAGAAATTCAGAGCAATAGAAGAAATTTTCTGTTTTGGAGATTGTGTACACATATATACATACACAAGTATATATTTCAAAACTTACAATGACTTTAAAGTTTTGCTAAATCTGACTTTTTCAGGCTGTACTGGGAAATTAGAAATTGGTTATGTAAAATTCATATATAAGATATGGAGAGTGAACTATTACTTACACTGGGTATTGTTGAGTGATTTGGAAATGAGTTAAAAAAACACTTACAAGTGGATATTAGAAAATAGTTGCATCCTATATATGGTAAGAGAGGTGAAGAAATAAGGGAAAAACCGAATATGGAATCACAGTCAACTCTCTATGTATGTGTGCATGCACATGCATATGTGTGTGTGTGAGCCTGTGTGTATGCATATGTGTTCTGTGTGCAATTATATGGTGTGTTCTCATGACTGAAGAGCATAAAAACAGAGTCCTCGAAATTTGAAATTTTGGAAAAGATTGTGTTGATTTGTGACAGACGTGACTGTGTAAAGCAATAGATAAGGTGTATTACAATGTTAATGCCAAATGATATCAGCTCAGTATCTGCAAAGAATTTTTACTTTACAATGAAGGAAGTTTGAGTTGTACATAAGCTTAGAAATTAAAAAAGAAATTAATAAATTTAAAATTTTAAAGAAATCAATACATAGGAAAACACCAGCTATTTTATAAAAAAGGAATTTTAGTACTCCCCATGACAAAAATGTATAATTTAAATTTGTATCTTTATTAAAAGAAGTTCTACTTCAGATACTGTAAAAATCTCTTAAACATATATTTAGTAATTAAAAATTTAGGCCAGAGGAAATGAAGTAATTAGGATAATATATAACTTTTTCCTTTAAATTAAATGAAAATTAAAACCAAGCAACAAATAAAAAAAGGGATAATAAATATATTGTAAATGTACAGATTTATGTAATTAAACATATTAGGGATACTAAAATGACGTTTATGTTATATATTTTAATTAAAAATTTAGGAGCATAAGAAATTACCTAATTAATCAAATTAGAGACACTTAAAGAAAATGAATGTTTAAAAGTTAGTTATTTTAGGAAAAATAATCACAATTCAAAGAAGTAAATAATTTCATATAAATTATAATAGTTAAAATAAATATAATAACTCTCTGTCTGTCTGTCTGTCTGTCTCTCTCTAATATTTATACATGTGTGTATATATATATATATAGTCAATCCAAACATGAAAACACAACAACGCGAGGACGTGGAACAAGTATAGTATTATTGGATGCTCAGGAAAGAAGGAGGATTTAACATTTTGAGTGGAGCTCTTTGTCAGAAACATAGGAAAAGGAAAGATCCAAAGAAGGGAAGACGGAGGAAATAATATATATATATATATATATATATATTATATATATATATTATATATATATATGAGAGAGTGGACAAATAAAAGAAAAAGCCATTCAATACATTTAGTAATAGTTACATATGCTATTATTTAAACTATTTTGATTTAGCTCCATGCAACTTAAAGTTTTGCAGGTTTAGGAATCTAGCTTGTTCAGGCTCAAATTATCAAATGGAGAAGTACAGGAAGCCTAAGATAGCTACTGGAAAATGGGCTGCTATTAGTTAAGGCAGGTCACATGGTGTAGTTAGAAGTGAGATCAGCATTTCATCATCATCATCATCATTGTTCGACCGTGGTCGAGACAATAGAATTTACTGTGTTACGCCAGACTTCACGATCCATCATGGCATTATGGAGGTCCTGTTGCTGGATGCCTGTATCCCTGGAGATTACATCAGGGTAGGAGAGTGTGCGCCCTCTGGTATTGTGAGTAGATGGCTTCCAGAGGAGAAGAGTAGAAATTGCCTCGTTTTCAGCTCTACAACAATGTCCAGCAAACTGGACTCTCCTACCTTTCACAAGAGATGACACAGGTGGTAGTTTCCCATATATTTGCATTTTGGTTGGATGACGCTTCCACCAGAGATTTTGAGCTCTCATAAGGAGGCAAGTGTAGGTTCCATCCAACCGCCTCTCAAGCTTCTTTGACCCCGGATGCATTAGAAAGGAAAATTTCTTGGACTGCATGGATGGACAGTAAGCTGGTGGCACCTTGATCTCAAGCAGACCATTGAAGGGATTTGGAAGCCAACAGGAGCCAGCAAGAAAGAGAGAATATAAGTGTGAGTGTGTGTATGTATAACAGATGTATGAGTGCATGGATGTGAGTGTGTTATTAGTTGTATGAGTGTTTGCATGTGTAAGTATGTACATTCTTGTATTTGTGTATAAATGTGTGAGTGCATGCATGCTTGTCAGTCTCCATTCGGTAACTGAGTCTGAATGAGCTATGTTTCTATAAGAAACCTGGAACCAAATCAAACTGTTTTTGGATAATAGTGCCTGTCGTATATATGTATATATATATATATATATTATATACATATGTATGTGTGTGTTTGTGTGTCTGTGTTTGTCCCCCCTAGCATTGCTTGACAACCGATGCTGGTGTGTTTACATCCCCATCACTTAGTGGTTCAGCAAAAGAGACCAATAGAATAAGTACTGGGGCTTATAAAGAATAAGTCCCGGGGTCGATTTGCTCGGCTAAAGGCGGTGCTCCAGCATGGCCACAGTCAAATGACTGAAACAAGTATAAAAGAGAATAAAAGAGAAAAAGTGCCTTTGTGTGTGTGTGTGTGTATTTGTGTTTGTGTGTGTGTATTTATATATCATTATTTTTATTTCTAAGTAATATTATTATTATTGTTATAATTGTTCTTAAATTTTCAGAATTGGCTTTAGCAATATAGATTACTTTCAACAAACTTTCAAAAGTAGAGAAAAATAAATGCAGAAGTTTGTTGAAAAAGTGAATCAGAGAAAATAAACTTACACTTTATAAAATAACCAGATCGTTCATTAGAAAAAAAAAAAAAAAGAAAAAAAAGAATCAATCTTATATGTTAAGAAAAGAAGAAAAATAAAGGAAAATCTATGACAAAAAATATAATGTTAAAGAAATGTTATCCTTATGATTTTAATGTTTGTTTTTTCATGCTTGCATGTCTTAACACAAGTCTTCTTTGGAACAGCATCTTTATTCTTGTTACGGTCATTTGTCATCTCCTTCCTGAGTTTTAACATCTGAGATCAGCTGCCATCACTTTTGCCCAGACACTGTATAAAATGTACAGATGAACATATGTATAAAAACTATATGCTTTGACAGTGTAATGAAATCGAGTTTCATTTCATTTCATTTATAAGAGAGTGAGTGAGAGAGAGAGGGGAAATGGGAAGATGTCATATTCATGCTGTTCCAAAAAGATTTATATATCAGTTGTTTGCACCGCCTCTCTACCTTTATAATCACATGACATTATAAAGATGAATATTTACTTAAGCACAAACCAAACAGTCCCCACACATACACAAAACATAGTATATTTTATTTCACTCTGTCACACATACATATCTAAATTAATTTGTTAAGGTATTTATGATTGATTGTCTTATATGTATGTATATATATATATTATATATATATATATATATATATATATATATATATATATATATATATATATAGATATATATATATATATATGTATATATATATATATATATATATATATATATATATATATATGTATGTATGTATATATATATATATATGTATGTATATGTATATATATAATATATATATATAGTGTGGGTGTGTGTGTGTATATATATACATATATACATACACTACATATATGTAGTATGTATGTATGTATATATGTATATATGTATATATGTATATATATATATATATATATGTATATATATATATATATATATATATATACTATATATATATATATATATATATATATATATAGGAATATATGTATGCATGATATTGGAAAGCCATAGGGACCCCTATGCTTGTAATAAATGGTATAAGTTTTTAGGAATTTTAATTTTTTTTTTACAATGGAGGAGGATGATGATCGAGTGAAAGAGTCATGTGACCTGACAGCACAAAATGTTATGCTCCAAGATTGCAGAAAAATTACACTTCAAGTAAATCCCTTTCCTCTGCTCAGTTGTAAGGGTTAAAGTAGAAGTGCTGGCCTACTATTGATTTAACAAGCATGTAATTTGAAGAATTTGAATGATTGGACTGTTGGATATAGGAAGTTCACCAGACCATGAAGTATACACTTGCTTAAACAAGTGTCGCAAATATCCAAATTTGCATACCCGTCTAACTCATGTTAGCAGGAAGAGAAACAAACAAAAATGAGAGGAGGAAAAAAAATTACATTCAAATTTTTTTTCTTTTAATCAAACACCAACAATAACCACCACCTCAGTCCCCCCCCACACACACACACACACTGCCACCAATGAAGACGTTTGTATGCGGTTGCTTGATCTGCTAAAAATAGCAGCCGAATCTCCATCAAATCACTCTGTACTGACTTAATATTAGAACTGGCACATTAGTTAATGTAATCTAGTTACACTATGCTGGGGAAAAAAAAATTGGTATGATCATAGCTGGAATGCCTTTGATCGTGTGTCTGATCGATCAAGCATGATTTGGGCCTGAACAATAACAACAAAAGCAGCAATTGCCATACCATCACCATCACCACCACCACCACCACCACCAACAACAACAACAACAACAGCAGCAACAAGGCTTTATGTATTAAAATATATTTTATGTTAATATCATTTCTATGATGGTACCTTTACTAGAATAGCCTTTGTCTGCTGGACATTAGGACATTTGCATATAGATTGGTGGAGAACTGTTGGTTATGTTGTGTTGTTGCCGTTGCAGGTCAGCCCAAGGTCAATTTTGATCAAACGGACCTAAGATCAAAGGTAGTCAAGTCGTGACAACCTTGTCTTCTTTTTTTAGACTTAGTGTATTTAGAACTACATTATCTAATGCATGCTTCATTTTTTTTTTCTTAAGATGGTAGGCAGTATGATGGCGTGGGGGTGGGGTGGGGGAGAGATTTGGTTGTTATTTCTAATAGGTCGGGTAGCCATGTAGAGGCTTCCTCATTAGATAGCTAAAGCAACTATCATTCTGGCAGTTACTGTCTCTCACTTCCTTCTGAGTGGTACCTATGGTGAACCCTAAAGGCTCAGATGTTTTCCTTGATCTGTAGAAGAGAAAAAAAAACTCTGTAGTCAGTAAGTCCAGCTTCACCACATCACAAAGTCACTGTGCCTTCTCTTATGTCACAGTGCCATATATACATAACACTGAGCATCTAGTGGCACTGCACCAGGTATACCACTGTGCCTCCTACACAACTGTGACTCACACATACTGTATTACATAATTTAGTTGATAACATTAACTAACTTATCTCATTTCTCAAAATTCCCTAAATTTTCTCTCTCTCACTCTGTCTCTCTCCCTCTCTCTCTCTCTCTTTATTTTTCAAATCCCTTAAAACAGAAGTTAAAATTTGTTTTAGGTTTTTTTTTTCTTTTTCTAGTTACCTAATCACATTCTTTGTCCTTTTCTCTCTATCCTTTCACTACTTTGGATTATTGATTTTTTTTTTTTAGGGTTCAGGTTTTTGTTATTTGTATATTGATTATTTTTATTTTATCTTGGTATGTTTTTTAATTCATTTTTGCATGTTTTTCTTTATCTACCCTCACTTCTTCTCCCAACCATTCTCTTTCATTAGGTTGGGGTGTGGGTATCTCTGTCTCCACTTGTTTCCTTGTCTGTTATCCATAGTGCTGTCTCCATCATTTGGCGCCTTTCTTGGCACCATAATTCAACACTTCTAATCTTCTCCTTCTTTGCCATCACTCCTTCTCTCTTTCACTCCTTATTTATCTTTCGCTATATTTCTCTTACTTTCTCTCTCCCTCTCATCTGTCATCTGTATCCCTCTTACTCTCATGCATAGATAGATGTTCCCTCTCCTCACTCCTCTCTCTCACCCTCCAATCTCCTTTCCTGCCCAACTCTTAATTTCCACTCCCTGTCAAATTCGTACCTTACCATGCGGAAGACACCTCAAGGGTTAATCCATTTGTAAAGACTTGCTTGGTTGCTGACTCATCCTAGCACCTTTCATAGTGTCAACAACATGTACTGATGGCCAAGTCTAGCATACACACATACATATATGTTATATATATATATATAAGCACACACAAAACATGAATGTACATGCATATTTACATATGTACATACACACAGCCATACACTCATACACACACACACACACACATAAATACATACATGCATACTTATCCAGTTCCATACACATTCACTATCAGAGAGCTTTACAAATACTCCAATGCGATGCTTATCTCCAAACAGATTCTATGCCTCTGCAAACAAGTGCTTGTATCTACAGACACACAGTGACTGACTCATACACACACACACAACATAAATACATACATGCATACTTATCCAGTTCCATACACATTCACTATCAGAGAGCTTTTACAAATACTCCAATGCGATGCTTATCTCCAAACAGATTCTATGCCTCTGCAAACAAGTGCTTGTATCTACAGACACACAGTGACTGACTCATACACACACACAACACTTGTGAACATGCACACAGGCACACAGAGCATGCATGTAAATGCACACTATCATACAGGCTCTAACAAATATATGTGTACATATAAATGTGCATAGCTTAACATGTGCATTTGTTTAAACACGTATAGAATAAGAGCTTGTATGTGCATATGTTTTGTGTGTATATATATATATATATATATATATTTATATGCACACATGCACATATTGAAATATCGTATATATGTTTTTACAGTGTGTAATTATGTGTGTGTGCATGCATATATGTGTGTGTGTGTGTGTAATAATTATCAGTGTAAAATGTGGGTGGAGAAGACAGAATTAAAACTGAAACCTGGATAACAGTCAACTGATTGTAAGGTAGTAAGATGGGTAGGGTAAATGATATCAGAGAGAAACTGAAGTACACAGTTAGAGAGATGATGGGTGGTAGAGATGCTTTGAAGAAAAAAGTACAGTGGGGACAGCTGTGCATATGTATATGAGACACATGGGATGGAGAGTCGGTGAAGAGGTCACAGGATGTGTGATGAAAGATTTCAGAGACAAAGGACATTAAAAATAAGAACAATAATAAAACTGAATTGATGAATGAATGTATAGTTTATGTGGCTAAAAAAAAATGAGAAAAAATGACCACCCCGAAATATAACAATATTTGTTTCAATACATCATTTCATATCAAGAATCTGGCGAAACAAATGCATAAACATGTGTATACAGACAGACACACACATACACACGTACATACGAGTGTGTTGAGACACAAAAGACCACTGCGTCCCATGTTTACTGAGTCTCCTTATCCACAAACACCATCCACATTAAGTGAGCAGTGCACTTCTTTATACAGCTCAGCTTATCCTTATGCATCATATGTCCATACAAGCACAGTCTTTGTTCTTGTACCCTACACTTCATACCCCTTTGTCTTTTGTCATTGCATTGCTTCCAGCAGAGCATGCTCGCTTCATTTCTTTCCAGTCTTCTCAAATCCTTTGCATTTAAGGCCCATGTTTCACTACCATGTGGCATCACATTTCTCAGACACACATCATGCAATCTACCCTTTACTCTGAGAGAAAAGACCTTTGTTACCAGCCAGCAAGTGAAGCTCCCTTGAACTTTCTCCAACTTCCTGTTGCTCTGACTACTATACTTTCAGATTAACTAACATTAATTTACGTTGGATGCAGTATCTCTCTTTTTCTTTTACTTGTTTCAGTCATTTGACTGTGGCCATGCTGGAGCACCGCCTTTAGTCGAGCAACTCGACCCCGGGACTTATTCTTTGTAAGCCCAGTACTTATTCTATCGGTCTCTTTTGCCGAACCGCTAAGTGACGGGGACATAAACACACCAGAATCGGTTGTCAAGCAATGCTAGGGGGACAAACACAGACACACAAACACACACACACATATATATATATATACATATATACGACGGGCTTCTTTCAGTTTCCGTCTACCAAATCCACTCACAAGGCTTTGGTCAGCCCAAGGCTATAGTAGAAGACACTTGCCCAAGGTGCCACGCAGTGGGACTGAACCCGGAACCATGTGGTTGGTAAGCAAGCTACTTACCACACAGCCACTCCTGCGCCTGTATCGAGTTTATATATATATATATACTTTCCTGCATATCATACAAGGCTATTTCCCTGAAGATACCAAAGTTCTGTCTTCTGTCCTGCTTACTACAACCTTAGCCTGCTAAGTTTCCTTCGTGACCTCTCAATTCTTGATTTTGCTTCTATACCTGGAATGTTCTCTCTAATTCCCCCATAGATTCAGCTATGAGAACAAGATCATCAATACATAGGAGTTCTCACAGACCTCTTACATGCCATTGTAGGACTATGAAGCACAGCAGGGGACTGAGAACTGAACCTTGATGAACTTGTATCCTCATGAAAATATTTGTGTGTATATACATGTATACACACACACACACAAATACACACATGGTTTGCATTCTTATCATAAGTATATATATGTATGTATGTTTGTATGTATGTATATATACTTTGAGCAAGATTCAGTACCAATGCATGGCACCTTGGGCACATGTCTTCTGAAGCCCCAGCCTGACCAAAGCCTCATGAGTGGATTTTGTTGATGGAAGCTGAAAGAAGCCCATTGCATTATCTGCATTTGATTTCATTTGTGCATGTGTGTGTTACTGACTCCTTGCCTTGCTATCATGTGATTGTTGTAAAAGTGTACCACCATCATGCAAGTGGTGTCCTTCCCCAGCCATCCATGTCTTTTCACGGGCAAAATATTATCTTGCTTGGAGACAGGTGAGGTGAGGGATAGCAAGAGGAAGAGCATATAGCCATAGATATGCTTCTTCAACAAAATTCTGCCTGGCCCATATATATAATATATATATATATATATATACATACATACATAGATATATGGGAGATCTCTAGCCACTAAACCTTTTCTCTCCGTTTATTTCTGTGCTCCATTCTGTCGAAGAGCATAGGCTCAAAACATAGAAGACTTTTTCACTTCCTGAGTGTTAAATAATACATCTTTTTGTTGTTTACACACCCGTCTTTGTCTTTTTTTTTTTGTAAATTCTCACTATATATATATATATATATATATATTTAGCAAGAGAGAGAGAGAAGGTATTTATTTCAACTATTTAAATTTATCTGAAATTATTTAGTTTTTGAAAAGTACTTGTTTTTATTTAAACATCTAATTTTTAAATGATGAAAGGAAGAAAGTGGAGAATTATGGATGTATAAATAGCTCCTGGACAACCAAAGTCCTGTGAGAGGATTTGGCAGATGGAAACTGATACCATCCCATCGCCATATATACATGTATGTATGTATGTGGTGTGTCTGGTGAGGTAGTACCATCTTCTTCCTTGACATTGCATGGTAGTGCCAAATAGGTGCCACTCTCATACAGCAGT
>NC_043009.1:50023672-50028672 GCF_006345805.1 Octopus sinensis | reverse complement strand
TAGAATATAATAGTGATTTTTTTGTTTGGTCAGCATGAAATAAATGTGCACTTACACGCGCATGCACACTCACACACACACTAATGTGTGCATATATGTACTATAACTATCACACGATGATATATATATATATATATATATATATTATATATGTATGTATGTATGTATATATATACTACAACCATCATAATACGTTGAAAATATGCTTCCTTGCAGTTCTAAGGGTCTTAACTCTTATTTCTAGCAATATAGGTGCTACCCTGCATCCTCAGTCACAATTAGTGACAATTGAATTTTTCCTTTTTGCTTTTATATTGCATATAGCTGTCTATGTTATTTTATATACATCTATAAGATGTATATACAAATTTTGTTTTTTTAATTTAGGAAGAATTTTCAAAGATATTTTGGAAAATTTGAAGAACTACATAATAAAGAATACCCTGTTAAAATGTTGATGTTCGTAAACCTATCAATTTCCAAGGGATCATGGGATGCATTATATATACACATGTATGTCTATAGAAACACACACACATATAATGAGCTCCTTAAAGCTGAAAGGCTTACACTTACACATTCACACACACCATATAATGACCACATCTTTCTCTTTTTAGAGTATAATTTTAGATTTCTATCCTTACTGGGCTTAGCTTGAACACCCTTCCCCCTTTGTATTTCAGCTGTAGCTGCATTGAAAGGAACAAGTGGTTAGAATATTTCAAATTTAACAGGGCACACTAGGTGTTGTTAAGTTGATGGAGATACGTGGATTGGATTATGTGAGTGAGGAATAAAATCGAAGTGATTTAGGTTGGGATGATGGAGAGGGAGAAAGAGAGAGTGGGGAGAGAAGAGACAGGGAGTTGAATAGGTTAGAATGTACAAGAGGTTTTGGATGATGGCAGAAGGAATAGAGAAGAGACAGAGTGAGGGCAATAGGTTTGAAGACAGGTAGAATGAGTAAGGTGTGACAAGGTGGACTGGAAAATGGACCAAGGAGGAGATGATGAGTAGGAGGAGCAAGAAGTGGTTTCTGGCTATAGGTTTGAACTGCAAATAGAGGTAGGGATAGCAGAGGATTTGGGGGAGAAAATCCAAAAGTGAAAGACTGTAGAATATTAAGGAGGAGAGAAAGAAACAAGGAAGAGAGAGCGAGAGAGAGAGAGAGAGAGAGTGAGAAAAAGAGAGGAAGAATAGATAGTTAGAAGAGAAACATTTATGAGATAAGTAAATAGAAACACACCTCCACATGCCCAAACTTTCTTTTCTCTTATACTTTCTGTCTCTGTATTTTCTTTCTGTATCTCTCCTCTGTCACTTTCCTTTCCTCTCTCACTTTTAGTGAAAATGAATTTTAGAAAGAAGCAAGCGAGAGAGAGAGTGAAAGAGAGAAAACGAGAGAGAGAGAGAGTGAAAGAGATAAAACGAGAGAGATTAGAGTGATGGATGTGTATAATGAATGAAGGTGAGACAGACAGATGAGTAAGTCTTCACTCACTTTGTCTCTCTCATTCACTCCACCTTCCTCTCTCTCTCTCTCACTCTCTTTCTCTCTCTCTAATAAACAGTAAAATGTCCACTTCGAAAAACTCCACTTTCTCCACTAACCTTACATGTACATGTGTATGTGTGTTTGTGTGTGTGTGTGTGTCCTTATAGCCAGGAATGATACTATAACCATACTTTCTTACTGGCATACACTTACCTCTTTATACTGTCTTTATCACTACATACATATATATATATATATATATATATATATATGATAATATATGTACACACACATACACGTGTGCATTCACGCATACACATAGACATATATAGGTTGTCTATGTGTGTGTGTGCGTGCGTACAGTCATATTTTATTGATTCTATATTTTCTCAAATCTCTGTTTTTGCTACTGTATTCCAAATCTCCTTTACCTACCACAGTTTCTATCCTCATTTTCCATTACCTCTATCTATCCTCTCTCTCTCTCTCTCTCTCTCTCTCTCTCATATCTATCATCATATCTGTCTTTTTCTCACTATCTGTCTAACGTTCCTTTCTTTCTCCCCCCCCCCCTTAATATCTTTCGTATTCCTCCAATCTATCTTTCTCTTTCTCTCTGAGTGATTCTTACTTTGTTTCTGAATCTTTTTCCCTCTTTTTCTGTTATTACCTTCCTCTCCTCCATTTCTTCATCTGATTCCATTCCATCTCTCTGTATATATATATATATATATATATATATATATATTCCTCTCAATGTCTCTCACTCCTGACATATATCCCACCGTCTATCTAACCTCCTTTCTTTATACATATCTTTTCTCTCTTTGCTTCTCTCTTTGATTCATTTATCTATCTATCTATCTATCTATCTATCTATCTATCTATCTATCTATCTCTATCTCTCTCTCTCTCTCTCTCTCTCTCTCTCTATCCATCTATCTATCTATCTATCTATTTATCTATCCATCTCTCTCTCTGTCCATCTATCTATCTATCTATCTATCTATCTATCTATCTATCTATCTATCTATCTATCTATCTCTCTCTCTCTATCCATCTCTCTCTCTATCCATCTATCTATCTATCTATCTATCTATCCATCTCTCTCTCTATCCATCTATCTATCTATCTATCTATCTATCTATCTATCTATCCAGCTATCTATCTCTCTCTCTCTATCTATCTATCCAGCTATCCATCTGTATATATCTATCTGTATATCTATCCATCTAGCTGTATATCTATCTATATCTATGTACATTTCTATCTCTGTCCATCCCTTAATTCTTTCTACTTCTTCCCACCCTTTGTCTTTACTATTTCTTCTTCCTCTTCACTTTCACTTTCTCTTCCTCTGCTCTTAATCTTTTTCTCTTTCCTCTTTTTCTCTTTCCTCTTTTTCTCTTTTCTCTTTTTCTCTTTCTTCATATTGCACCCCCACCATCACCCTCATCATGCTTCTTTGTCTTCCTTTTCACTCTGTTTCTTCACTGTTTCTCTCCTTTTCTAGTCACACTTTCTTTCAATTTCTTTATCACACTTTCTCTCTCTCTCTCTCATACACACTCACACAGTAGTCTCTTTCTCTCAATTTCTCGTTATTTTTCTGACTTTATTCCATTCATTTTTCTCCCCACCCCCTCTATAAATCTCCCCTCCTCCTTTATAACATATCTATTCTTAATGTAAAGTACTCCAGTTCTTCCCTGTACTCAGCCTCATCCTATTCTGTCAGTGTGGCATAGTGTAGTGTGATTGGTAATATTCTTGGGTCAATACCTTAAACTATACCCACTCCAGTAAATATATAAATATATATATATATATATATGTATGTATATATATATATATATATATATATATATATATATATATATATATGTATATATATATATGTATATATGTATATATATATATATATATATATATATATATATATATATATGTATATATGTATATATATATATATATATATGTATATGTATATATATGTATATATGTATATATTATATATATATAGATATATATATATATATGTATATATGTAATATATATATATATATAGATATATATATATATATGTATATTGTATATATATATATATATATATATATATATGTAATGTATATAATATATATATGTATATATGTATATATATATATATATATTATATATATATGTATATAGTATATATATATATATATATATATATATGTATATATATATGTATATGTATATATATATGTATTATATATGTATATGTATATGTATATGTATATATATGTATATATATGTATATGTATATATATATATATATATTATATATATATATATATATATATATATATGTATATATATATATGTATATATAAAACAAAATCGCTTCTTTATATTAAGGTGAGTGAACCAAAATCTACTGCCAAACTCCCGAGTGGAACCATTTCACATCGCTTACTGTTGCTTAATGCTTTTGGTAAAGACATAAATCTCATAACAACTCCCATATCACACCCACATAAATCATCTCCATATAAGAGAGAAGCCACTATTATTGTTATTGTTGTTGTTGACTACTTGTGTAAGTCAGACGTTTGGAAGAGAAATACCTTTACAATGGTGTAGGGTGGGGAAGAAACCTTAAACCTTCTATCTTGCATTTGTTCACCTTAGCAAAAGCTTTTGTCAGAATTTTGCTTTGTGTAATCCAATGGGTAGTAAGACTTCAGTGTGGATTAATGACTTGTGAGATCCTCTTCTATGAAAGCTTTCTATGGAGGTGCTAAATAAACTAAAACCAGGGTTTGGGAATACACGTGACATTCATAAGTTTGAGGTATACCATGAAAAAGAAAACAAAGCAATGCAAAAAACAAGGGTGAAATTAAGTTACTTGCTTTATGACCTCGACTTTTGGTGGAACCATTGTGACATATGGCATGTCATGTGGTGTTTTTAAACTTGGCAGAGTCCATTTCTTTCACCAGGTGAAAATCACAGTCAAATTCAGAGTGAGAGAGAAAGAGATAAAGGAAGAAAGGGAGAATTGACTTCAGTAGTGGACTAAGGCAAAGTTGACTCTGGCAGGCATTGAACATAGAGTACAGAGAGCCAGAACAAATATATTATAGTATTTTATCCAACACTCTAACCACTCTACCATTTCAGTGGATTCAAAAGCTGAATATGGAAACCGATATGTCAGGGGACATATTAACAGAGGTACAATACATGTGTGATATGGCATCTTCTAAATGTGCTACTTATATAACTAAAAGGGATTATATTATACATGTATTATCAGCACAGCTATATGGAGGGATGAAGGTTTTAAATCCATGTTGATGGTGGAGAGAATAAGGAGGGTTATCATTGTTTTCTGGACGTCACTTGGGGCCAAATATTGGCAACCAAATTTAGTCCAGAAATGCACACTAGCCTTATAATTTCAGGGACACTACTTAATATAGAAGCCTTACTTAGCACACTAACATTACTGAAT
>NC_043009.1:50013672-50018672 GCF_006345805.1 Octopus sinensis | reverse complement strand
GTTTCATATCTGACTGGCCACTCTTCAGAGGATGAGAACCTGCAATTGTTCTACTGACAAAAAGAACTTCAACAAATCACTGTTTGAATTGCAAAGAATGTAATGTGCTGTCCCATTTGTTTACATACCACAGCCTTGTCTATTTATTTTTTTTTAGATCTTACTTGTAACACTCATTGGACTGTGGCCATGCTGGGGTACCAAATGAATCAACCCCAGTACTTTATTTTTAAGTCTGGTACTTATCTTATCAACCTCTTTTGACAAGTGGCTAAGCTTCAATAACATAAACAAATTGGTTGTCAAGTGGTGGTGGTGGCGGTTGTGGGGGAGACAAACGCAAAGACACACACACGTATACATAAATGGTAGGCTTCCATGCAGTTTCTAGCTACCAAATTTCCTTGCAAGGCATTGGTTGGTCTTTAGCAATAGTAGAAGACACTTGAACCAAGTGGGACTGAACCTGAAACCATGTAGTTGCAAGCCGAGCTTCTTAACCATAAAGCTATGCCTGCACTTGCTTTAAATTTTTCTCATATATAATGTCATTATGATGAGTAATATTTCAAATTATCCTTGTGAATCTCGTTCATAAGTTTCATTCTTGCAAGTTAAGCTTAAGTTAAATGTCTATTTGGAGGAAGATGAAAAAAAAAATGATAAATGCTTTAGAATAAATAAGAAAAGAAATGAAAACAAATATTTATTTTCTGTCTCTCAAGACACAGTGAGAAAAACTATCCTTTTAACTAGGAAGGGACAATGCTTATATAATCAAATAAAATCTAACCAGATGTTTGTAGAACTTGTGTTATATATCTAACTGACAGTAATGAAGAATCTATCCAAGCATCTCTTTAATAGCTCCACTCCACCTCTTGGAAAGCTGATTTTTGTTTTTTGTTTTTAATTATCTACCTACTTTTGACACACACTTATTTGAAAGTCTTTTAAAACCTTCTGAAGCATTTACGTGATTAGTTTTTAATTAAATGCCAGTTAATTTTATACATTTATTCACACAAACACATAACCCACATGTGGGCCACAAGTCTCTCACGAACATCCACCTACCTTCATATAACACACATACACAAACATACACCCTCCCACAAATACACATATACATACACCATATACGTGTGTGTATGCATGTATGTATATATATATATGTGTGTGTGTGTGTGTGTATATATATATATATGTATGTATAGATATATATATGTATAAATATATATATATATATATGTGTATATATATATATATATATATATATATATATATATATCACACACATTCACAAACTTATATACTGCAGCTTAAACACTTATACATACATTGTTTTCATAGTAGCTCCAGTATTCATGCACACACGCACACTAATGCCTATCAACTTAATATTCTGTAGCTCAAAATTCAACTTCTTTCACAGTCTGTCATACCAAACTCTTGTACATTTTTATTTGCAATTAATCCCTTATTTAATTATTCATCCATCAGTTCCTATACCTGTTAAGTATCAGACAAAGCTCTTTATCGTATTTGGCTTTGTCCCATAAAATGTTCTGTATTCAAGCCCCATTCAGGCTTGCTTTCATCCTTCAAAGTTTAATAACTTACCTAACAGTCAATGCAGTAAGTGTTATCAATTATACTTTTCGAAGAGGTCCTCCAGCATGGCCTTAGTTCAATGATTGTTACCATGAGAGAGAGAGATTTGAAACAGTGGCTTCATTCGTGTCGTTACTCAGAGTTTTTTATTCTTTATTTTTGTCTTGGTGACTGAGTTGGAATGTAAAATTTGAAGTATCTCAGATTTTTGTTTGCTTGACATTGCTATGTTTCAAAATTATTTCTGTGCCGGTGGCACATAAAAAGCACCATCCGAACGTGGCCGATGCCAGCGCCGCCTCGACTGGCTTCTGTGCCAGTGGCACATTAAAAGCACTAACCGATTGTGGCCGATGCCAGACTCCCCTGGCACCTGTGCCGGTGGCACGTAAAAAGCACCCACTACACTCGCGGAGTGGTTGGTGTTAGGAAGGGCATCCAGCTGTAGAAACACTGCCAGATCAGACTGGAGCCTGGTGCAGCCCCTGGCTTCCCAGACCCTAGTCAAACCGTCCAACCCGTGCTAGCGCGGAAAACGGACGTTAAACGATGATGATGATGATGATGTACACATCTACACACACACATGCAAGCATGCAAGATTGTATGTGTAACACAGAAGAACCCGTACAGTGTTGTTATGAATAAATACTTTGTATGTCATCATCATCATTTCATATACACTTTTCTATGCTTGCATGGGTTTGATGGGACTTTGTTGTAACAAATTTTGTAAGGCTGAATTCCCTTTTTGCTGCTAACCTTCACCTTTTTCCAAGTAAGATGGTATGGTACTTTCTCTTGCTAGACATAGCATGAAAGACTGGAGAGGAAGAACGTTACTTGTATGATGATGATGATGATGCATCATCACAACCATTGTGTGACATCTAGACAAGGGTGTGAGTGAGGGCGCGTGGCTTAGTGGTTAGGGCATTCGGATCATGATCGTAAGGTTGTGAGTTCGATTCCCGGCGACGCGTTGTGTCCTTGAGCAAGACACTTTATTTCACGTTGCTCCAGTCCACTCAGCTGGCAAAAATGAGTTGTACTTGTATTTCAAAGGGTCAGCCTTGTCACTCTCTGTGTCACGCTGATTATCCCCGAGAACTACATTAAGGGTACACGTGTCTGTGGAATGCTCAGCCATTTGCACGTTAATTTCACGAGCAAGCTGTTCCGTTGATCGTATCAGCTGGGACCCTCGTCGTCGTAACCGGCGGAGTCAAGAGGAAGACAAGGGTGTGCACAAATACATACACACAAATGCACAGCAGATTTTTTTACAGTTTCCTTCTACAAAATCAACTTGCAAGGCTTTGATCAGATATATGAGATATTTGCCTGAGTTGCTGCACAGTGAAACGGAACCTAAGACCACATGCTTGGAAAACAAGCTTCTTAAACAAACAACCACACCTGCATCTATGCTGAAATCAAGTATAATATATTTAAGAAGCATATATTTATTTTTGCTGTCAGATTATAACCTATAGGGAAATTCTTGGAGTTTTGAGTGCATATGTGTGCATTTCTGTGTGTAGGTATGGGTGTGTATATGTGCATACATGCATGTGTGTGTGTCTGTGTCTGTGTGTGTGTATGCACAAATCTATATATAATATTGCATTTGTTGACTTAGTGACCCCTTAGTATATGTTCACAGGCTTAGCAGTCAAGGTGTGGAATTAAAAATGTGTATGTAGTTAAATAAACTTTTACTGGTTATTCAACACTGGTAGACAAGAAAAGAACACTTCAGCTTTGAAGAGTGGGCTTGGATTGAAAGATCTGGATATATAAACATAGTTAAAACTGATGTGAAGAATTGTTTAGAAGCTGGTGCTTCTGTAGTATTTCAATCAAAACTTCTGTTGTGTTGGAGTGGCTAATGCTATGATCTGCTGTGGACTGCTTAGATCTTCTGAAAGGAAACTGAAAGGAACCTGTCGTATATATATATATATATAAATACAATAAGAGGCTTCCAAATAGGAAAGCCTTGTGCTAGAAAGAGCAGTAGAAAACTCAAAACCACCAAGTGTATTTCTATGTGAATAATATATAGTCTAATGACTAATTCGTTTTTGTGCTAAGCCACTGGTAATAATAATTTCTTATTACCCTATTGTTATTTATTATGTTTAAATATATATATATATATATATATGTGTGTGTGTGTGTGTGTGTATGTGTGTGTATATGTGTGTGTCTGTGTTTGTCCCCCAAACATCGCTTGACAACCGATGCTGGTGTGTTTACGTCCCAGTAACTTAGCGGTTCAGCAAAAGAGACCGATAGAATAAGTGCTAGGCTTACAAAGAATAAGTCCTGGGGTCAATTTGCTTGACTAAAGGCGGTGCTCCAGCATGGCCACACACATGACTGAAACAAGTAAAAGAGTAAAAATTGTATATTGTCGAAATTTTGAAGCTACAAGATAATGCATGATTAACTCAAAACTATGTGGATAAATAAGTTTTACACTTGAACGAGTAATCTGAGTACTAAAGGGTTAAAGATCATGGATAGGATATCCAGATGATATCTATGGATATGGGGGACACATGTGATTTAAATGGATAATGCATCCTGGGTAATACAAGCTTTTGTCAAAATTGAAAGTGGTTGAAAACATGCTCGTAGATTGTGGTATACCAAAGAAAATCTGAAATCTGAAATAGTTTGATCAAACTTGGAACACTAGACTTAGCTAATCCAAACCCATTGTAAATCCATCCCGTGCAGGAAATCCGCAATGTTAAAATTATGATGGCTATAAATCTGTCGCACACATACATTCATAAAAAACTCAAACACTTTCATGCACAAATCACATGCACATGTATGGATTTGGAGTTTAGATACAATCATTCAATGAAACATTATTTCAGCCAACCAATTTTATAACATTTTTGTCAGTTTATTTTTTTTAATATCTATATATATTTTTTTATTTATTTATTTTTTTTTTTTGTAGAAACACAAAAATGTTGTCCCTTCTTAGGGAGTGTGTATTTAATGGAATGGATTTTTATCCCCTTTCCTAACACACTTGTGTTTGTTTCTCCTGAGACAGTTCCTACATCCCACACACACTGTCTTTACCTCATTTTTTAATTAACCTTTTAGAGATGTCTGTATAGTGATGGTGGAGATGATGTTTCAGTAACAACAACAACAACAATAACCATAGCAACAACAAATAACCGATATATAAAAGATTTAGAAACAAATCATAAAAACAGAACAATAAAAAACAATAATGAATGTAAATAGTGTGGATACCCATATCATATTTGTCTAACATTTTATTATTTTCCTTTTTCATTTTGCTTTCAAGATGAGTTTGAAGTCCACTCCTTTTACACATATGTACACACTCA
>NC_043009.1:49978672-50011172 GCF_006345805.1 Octopus sinensis | reverse complement strand
ATGTGTGTGTATGTATACACACGCATACATATATTTCATATTATATTAAGAAGAGGTACGTGGTACCAGAATTTTTGCCTTGAGTCAAATATAACAAACAACTCTAAAGCATTATTAGAATATCTGCATAAGTGGAGTCAACATTGATTAGTTTGTACTGGCATTGATTCGTATTAGTTGTAATAATGAAGTCACATAAAATATCACTATTTGGTCTGACTTCCTTATTACAAATGTGTGTGTGTGGTGTGTGTGTGTGTGTGTGTGTGCGTGCGTGCGTGTGAAATGCATGACAGTCAAATTGCCAATATTGTAACAATTACACTACCCACACAGATGGTTTGTTTTCTGTGGTGAAGGCTTATGTGGGACCAACCACACTTTTGGACAGTGCAAATAGCAGCTTGGAACTTTTGGAACCACTGTTGATACTGACTTACACTTAATATTCCTCGCACTTTCTGTTGGAGCTTAACTCATAAAGCAAAATATGCCGAATACACTCTTTTGTCATTTCCATTATAGCTTTGAAAAATTAAGTGTTAAAATCAAATTGCACTCTTCAAAACTTGCACTAAGAATAAGGACAAGGTAAAATCACTACCTGCTTTTATTGCAAGATGATGCAGGTAGTTTATCCTGTCCCCTTCCGTCTTTTAGTTCGTGCAATTGAAAAAACCGCATTATTTATGGGATGACCTAGTATATGTCATCTTGCTGTATTTTTCATCCTATATCCACCAGCTGTGGCCAACTCTTTTCAGTTGAACCCACTTTCTACTGCAATATACTTCTCATCTCATTTACTTTATTCCTTTCACGAACCAGCAAGGTGGCTGACTTGCAAGATGTAATTACCAAATATCCTCAAAAACCACTATACAATCATAAGAAAAGGATATATTGAATAATGTTGTCCTAGTTACACTGTGATGGGAGGAAAATATAGATGGTCATGATTGGAATGTCTTTGTTCCTTAGTGCACTTCTTCAGGTCTGACCTTGGACTATATAACAGCAAAAATTTCATCATTAATATAATATAATATATTGGCATTAGGAAGGGCATCCATCCGTAGAAACACTGCCAAATCTGACTGGGCGTGATGAAGCCTTCCAGCTTCACAGACCCCAGTTAAACCGTCCAACCCATGCTAGCATGGATAACGGACGCTAAATGATGATGATGATGATTACTATCTTTATGTGTTCCTTTAAGTGTTTCATGTTTGTTATGTGCTTCTATTTTTAATGTCCATCTTCATACATAAGCTGAATCCCTTTCTTATATTTCATGGATAACAGGAAGGCTGCTGCTTCAACATTTCTGTAGTGCAGTTTTCACAACAGACAACCTGTCTGATCTCTAATGTAAGGCAGGTTAAACAATAAATAAACCACACAGTGATTTACTCCAAAGATGTTGAGTACGTAGACAATATTTGATTCATCTCATCACTTACAAATATCTTTATAATGATATGCTAAATAAATTTGATACTCTGATTATATTTAACTGGCTGTATGGTTTAGAAGGTTGGTTCCTAATACTATATGGTTACAGATTCACATAGGATTTTGTACAAGTGTCTTCTGCTATAGCCCTGGACTGACCAAAGCTTGGTGAGTGGATTTAGTAGACAGAAAGCAAAAGAAGGCGAGCTGGCAGAATCGTTAGCACGCTGGGTGAAATACGTAGCCGTATTTCGTCTGCTGTTACGTTCTGAGTTCAAATTCCGCCGAGGTCGACTTTGCCTTTCATCCTTTCGGGGTCAATAAATTAAGTACCAGTTACGCACTGGGGTCGATATAATCGACTTATTTCGTTTGTCTGTCCTTGTTTGTCCCCTCTGTGTGTAGCCCCTTGTGGACAGTAAAGAGATAAGAAAGCAAAAGAAGTCCATTGTGCCTGTGTGTATGGGGTGAGGCAGGGTTCCTTGTCCTGACATTGTGAGATTGTTGTAATTTCCAATATTCTGCATAAACATGTCTAGCCATAGGGAAGTATTACTTAATGTGGAAACAGGTAACAACAGTTGGTGATAGGAAAGGCATCTTAAAAATTTTCCTAACTAAACTTTGTTTGATCCATGCAAAAGTGAAAAAGTGGATGTTAAAATAATAATAATAATGAGTTGGCACAAAGATAAAGAACATGTTGATTTCTTACATAGGCACACTTTTAGAGGAAGACAGTCAGCCCAGTCAACACCAATAACTTCTTTGTACTAATTTCATCCTCCCAGGATCAGTGAAAGGTAAAATTGATTATTGTGCAATTGGAACCCAAAAAGTAGAAGGATGAAATTATGCTGTAAATTATTTGGATTGATAATCTACCATTTCCCTCAGTTTTTGATCTACTAAAATATTACAATTGTCAGCAACATGCTTGACAATCAATTGGTAATGTATACAAGTGTACATTTCTTCTGCCCTTAATCCTGCCCCTTCATGTAACCCTTATGATTCCAACTTACCTGTGACTGCCCTTAGTTCTATGATACAAATTTCCTGTTTTAAAGCGATTTAAATTAAAATATTCCGTCAAAATTTCTTGATAATTTATGTTCCCAAAACCAGCTTAATAATGACAAAGTAATTTTACTAAATTTTTTTCCGTAATTCTAAAAATGAATTGAAACAAAGTTAATGTATTTCAAGAGAGATATAGTTACTAAAGGGTTAGTGCTTCAACTTCTTGGAATACTGCTTCCACATCTGACACAATATTGTTGCTATATAAACAAAAAGCCTACATCACACCAAAAGAAAGCCATGTAACTGACTGACTAAAATTCCCTCACCAATACACAACAGGCTGCAACCCAAAAACATGCTATCACTGCATTCTACCACAACCACCATGCTCTCTGCTCTATAAATAGACTAGTTGCTTACAAATTCACCCCAGGATCATCCTGCACTTCTCTCATCATATGTACTGTCTGACTACAGACCTTGTTCTGATCAGTATGTCCAATATTTTCTTTTCACTTGCATCTTTTCTGCTGACATAAACTGACATATATCTAAATTAATCAACAAAACCTTCTACAGTCTGGACTTGCAGAGGCCATGAGCTCTTATCCTTCTTTCAGAATAAATCATAATAAAAAAGAGAGAAAAGATAATGTCAAAACTTGAACTAAGGAACTCCTGGCTCCAGTATCTATGCTCTCTCTCTCCCCCATTAAAGTATTGATATATGTGAAAAGGGCAGCTCTCCAAGAAGAAAGGCATCATTTATAAACTATAGTTTGCATATCTTGTTATATGAAAACTTATTCAGTTTATAATTATTGTTAGACATTTCTTTTCTTTGGGCTTATTTGTCCCCTTACTTTTAGATCTATTTGATTGGTGAAACTTTTCAATACTTACGTTCTTAATTTTATTACAAACAATAATCTAATTGTATTTAATGGGACATTCTTCCAGCCTTAGGAAGTATTTCACTCACTTAATGGAAGAAACCTCAAACAGTGTGTGTGTATATTTATTTATTTATGTATACATACATACATACATACATACATACATACATACATATATATATATATATATATATACATATACATATAAATATACATATACACACACACACATATATACATATATATATATATATATGCACATATATATGCATTTATGTATACATGTATGTTTGTATGTATATTTAGTATATTTATATATATATATATATATACATATATATATATATATATATATATATATATATATATATTCTTTAGCACTGACTTTCTGTCATTTTGTGGCTATTTAAAAAGATTCAACTATTGCCATTGGTAAAGCAAGTTGTAGAAAGAGAGCAGTTGTTGCTGCTGCCGTTGGTGATGGTGGTAGTGGTGGTGGTGGAAACAGGTTTAGAGTGAGAGGAGATTAAAGAAAGAGATTAAAAGAAGTCAATATGGTGTAAGTTTTCGGTTGCTTCTCACTTGGAGGAGCTGTTTACAATTGGAAACCTTGTATGTTTACATCAGCAATGGTAAGCTGTCAAGTCTATTCATCTTCCTTTTTCCTTTCCTTTCCTTTTCTTTCTCACACTGCATTTTTTTTTTTTTTTTATTTTGCCTCAAACAAAAGCTTCACACTTGCAAAGCGTCTTGCAGGAAGTACAAACAAAAAGCCACGATTCCATTAAGCCTACAATGTATAATTAATTTGAAGAGAGAATGTACATGAGATTAATGCTTCATGATATTGCTAAGCAGTATCATTTTGGTTGCATATACAGAACTGTCTCTGCTGTGGCCACTGTCTTCTTGTATTGTACACACACTAACTGCTAAACATGTTACATTTTCAACCACTTCAGCCCCTCTCTCTCTCCCCAATTCACAGTGTTTATAACTTCATACTTGTGACAGGCAAACACTATTTAAACCTCCCATAAGGCGTGTAAAAAGACTTCAGCAAATCATGAAAGGCGGTGAATCGGTGGAGTATAAGCAATATATACAGCAGGCTGATTTAAGTGTTTAAAGCTAGTCTGAGATTAACCAAATTATCATATGTACTTCAAGAATGTTCTCTTAATTTAATTGGAAGAACAAAGAAGCCTTTAGATTCTTTAGAATTGAATTATTCTACAGAAAAAAGAGAAAGAAATAATACAGTTTGTGTGTCTTTCAAACCATTTTCTTGACAGGTCTTAAATAAATTCTGTCACTTCTAATTTTAAATAGAATACATAGATTCATTTCAAATTTTCAAAAGAAAATTTATTTCTCTATTCTTCTACTAAAGCAATTTTTCTTTTTAGATTTAAACTTAGTTATGACTGTAATGGTTTTGGGTTCAAGCTCCGGTCGCTTTATTTCACTTTCCAGCCATCTTCTTTTATGATATTATATGTATTTTTCTATGAAAGCTTGAACACTGCTGATTGTGAGTTGTGTTTTATTAATATTACATGTGAATTTTCACAAGTATTTATATAAGTCCATATGCTTCTTGGTGTTAGATTATTATGAGATCGTAACACCTGATTTATAGCTTGGTAGTCTAATGCAAATAATCGCTCTTTGTCTAGAAACAGTATATAGCAACAGTACAGTGGCTATTTCAACTGCAGTCAATTATGTAAACCTTACAGCCTTTGTAATTACAAAGCAATGACATAACAAAATTGTTCCGAGTAACGAGGATGGCTGTGTAGTTAGGTAAAATTTACTGTGTTATCACATGGCACTTGGTTCAATCCTGCTGTGTGGTACTTTGGAAAAGTATCTCCAATCATAGCCTCATATTGATAACCCAATGACTGAAATTGAGTAGATGTAAAGTGTATGAAAGCCCATCATATGGAATATATATAGTTTAAACGCCACTGCCACCTTGCAGGCATTTAGAATAACTTTCTGGTTTAAGGTTAATTCAGCATCATTACATGTTGCTTCCAGTTACAGGACAATAGCATTCTCCTCTACTGTATCTCAGTCCTTGACATCCTTGATCATCCTTAACCCTTTAGTGTTCACATTATTCTACCAAAATTAATGCTTTTTTATCCACATTGCCTTGAACTAATCATGCATTATCTTGAAGCTATGAGATTTTGATGAGGTAGTTGTTAATTTTTAAAACGATATTGTAGGGTTGGTGTGAGAGACCAGATCTGGCCATTTTGAACATAAAACAGGTAGAATACTTTTGGCCAGATATGGCCGGTTTAAATGCTAAAGGGTTAAACATCTCTGCTCTATTCCCCTCTGACATTCTAGTTATTCACATCCCAAGTATGCATATTCTGGGCAACTCCTCATACAAAACTCAATTTGTCCTCAGGAGCATAACATTGCAATTAATGATTTAAGGGTGTTTATTGATACTCTTGTCGAATAATAATCCCTCTTTGGCAGTCACTTATCTTCTTTGTGGCCACAGCTTCCTCTTTCTGCAACACATTGATTAATTTCTTAATAGAAGAGTGTTGACAAGTAATTGAATTGTGGATAGCATTACACTACAACTCTAAACTACTGTTAGTTCACAGCAAGACATTCGTTATTTTGTTATGGACATTCCAAGATGCTATGGAAAAGATTACGACAATCTTGTGCTCACTTCTTCTACATCTTTTTTAACCAATATATATATAACTTCATGTGGAGGCGCAATGGCCCAGTGGTTAGGGCAGCGGACTCGCGGTCGTAGAATCGCGGTTTTTATTCCCAGACCGGGCGTTGTGAGTGTTTATTGAGCGAAAACACCTAAAGCTCCACGAGGCTCCGGCAGGGGGTGGTGGTGATCCCTGCTGTACTCTTTCACCACAACTTTCTCTCACTCTTACTTCCTGTTTCTGTTGTACCTGTATTTCAAAGGGCCGGCCTTGTCACTCTCTGTGTCACGCTGAATATCCCCGAGAACTACGTTAAGGGTACACATGTCTGTGGAGTGCTCACCCACTTACACGTTAATTTCACGAGCATGCTGTTCCGTTGATTCGGATCAACCGGAACCCTCGTCGTCGTAACCGACGGAGTACTTCCTCCTTATATAACTTCATAGTTTTCTATGAATTTAGGAGATAAGTCATGATCGTCACTCAGATCGAAATGCTTGCTACCACATAATTCACTTGGAAGGAAAACTTACTTAGAGAAACATCTTATTTTTAAATGGAATTATTGATCTCCATTATACTTTAACCTTAAACTGATACCACATTGCTGTGCTCTTCCATGTTCCTAGTTTTATCTTTTTGATACCAACTTGCCTGAGACTGCCCTTAGTTCTGTATTTTAAAGTGATCTAAATTAAAACTTTCTAGCAAAATTTCAAATTATTTTAAGTTACAAACACTAGCTTGAAAATGACAAAATTATTTTACTAAATTCTCCATTATTTTCAAAATTAATTGAAGCAAAAGCAGTATATTTCTACAGAAATTTGGTAGAAAATGGTTAAAATGGGTTGGCACTAATTTGGGATTTAAGTTAAGAGTACATATGTATCAAAGAAGTGAATAAGTAGTCATATTGAATCAGTGGTTAGGCTCATTATTAGAAGAAAAATGAAGAATGTACAACACAAATGATGAGGATTTAATTATAATTGCCAATGTTGTTCTTGTAATGTTTTACCTTAGAATATATAGTAATATATGTTTTCTACAATAAATGAAGAAGTAGTGACAAGTGACAATTCTGTTAATAATAATAATATTTATAGTAATATATGTTTTATGTTGACATATTTAATGCCTGGAGTATTAAAAAAAACTACCCAGCGATAAGTATGAGATATGTGAAGAAACAAAATAGATTGTGTTTGTAAATTACTAATATTTGTTGTTTTTATTTTCCATTCAAGTAAGGGTGATAACTCTAGACATGATTTGGTCTTATTCAGATTTCTTCTATGAAGTAGAGTCTTTCATCTCTGGATTTTCTGATTATGTGATAAGTGAAATAATACGAAATATATGTAAAAGTATACATTTATTGATATAGAAAATATATTCTTGTTTGCCATCTATACTATATGTAGTTGTATAATAGTTGATCAAAAGAGAAACTAAAACTTTGAACTATTTACAAGATAAAGCAAGATAAGGCATTGACTTCATGGAATTAAAGATATTTAGAAGAAAAAAAATACTAATGTCAAGAGAAAAATGAATCATAAAGAAACTTCATATTTTCCATTAAAGTATTTGGAATGTTAATCTGGAAAGTATAAGTTTGGAACAATTAAGAAATTGTCTTTTTTGCTTTCAGTTTTTTCTCTTCTTCTTTCCATGTAGTTTCTCTCATTCCTGTATGTTTTTGAAATATATTTCCAAGTTATGTTTTAGGCCTTTAATTTTGAATTATTATTACAATTTTAAAGAATTCTTATCTTTTTTCTTTTCTTATTCTATACAACCTCAATATTTGGACTTAGTTTTAGCAGTTGTTTTCCACTCATCATCACATCACATATAAATCGATTGTTAGCAATTTTTTTTTTTTTTACTCCTTTCTTATTAATTCTTCATATAATTTAAATAATCCTTATATCTTGTGTTAAAATAGTTTTTCTTTTCATAGTGAAAATCTTCAGAAATTATTGCTGTGAAAGAGGTTTATTCATGCGTATAGGTGTGTGTGTACAGAAGAGCTGGTGAAGAAAAATTGCTTTCCTCTTGAAGAAAATTAAAATCTTTACATGAGAAAAAAATTTATTTATTGAAATTCAGTTTTATTTTAATTGAAATCATAAATTGTATTTGTGAATTGAATCCAGTTGTTTAACTTTTTAATTGTTGCAGTTGTGAGGAATATAGTGAAAGAGATAATAATGTATCAAGGAAAGAAAGAGAAATATTGTAAAATGGATGATTTGATACAGTTGTAATGTACTTTGGGCATCTAGAGTATAAGTTCCCGTTTTAACTATTAAATAATGAACTAGATTGACATTGAGCTCTTGTACTCATCAATAAAGAAATTCTTGTAATGAGCTAAGGGACCATCTACATCAGAGGTCAAAAATCCTTTGTTTCTCAGTGAAATATTTGCGTGTCTTTGAATTTTAAATCACTTGCTGACAAAATCTCTAAAAATCCATAAAGAGAGAAAAAAAATTAAGTTTTAAGACCAAGCAATAGATACCAAAGAAATTGAAACAATTGAGAAATACCAGGACCTACCCAGAGACTGTGGAAGACGCAGGTAACAATAATTTCAATGGTAATAGGTGCACTTAGCACAATACCCAAATTGCTACCCAAGAGACCAAATATTGGAATTGAGACATGTGTTGTTGACCTGCAGAAAGGGGCTATCCTGTTTTCTGTAAGAATCTTAAGAATGATTTTTAAAATTTGAGGATTATCCCCGAATCTCAAACAACATCCCTGCTAACTAAAGTAACATGTAATAGTTTTATAATAATAATTTTGGCTTTAAATTTTGGCATAAGGCCAGAATAAAAATTATGATGATGACAATAATAATAATAATATAATAATAATAATAATGATAATAATAATAATTCTTTATTAGCTAAACTGGCAAAATGACCATTCCTAAATACAACAATAATAATTCTTTCTTTTATAGATACAAGTCCTGAGATCTGGGGGAAAGTGTATAGTCAAATGATTAACACATTGGACAAAATGCATAGCAGCATGGTGGTGGTGGTAGTAGTAGTAGTATAGTAGTAGTAGTAGTAGCAACAACTGTTTCAAATTTTAGTACAAGGCCAGCAATTTGAGGGAAAGGGATTTGTCGATTACATCAACCTCCCTGCACTCAACTACAACGTATTTTATCAACCCCCCAAAAAGATGAAAGGCAAAGTTGACCTCGGCAGAATTTGATCTCAGAGTGTAAAGAGCTGGAATAAAGGCTGCTAATCATTTTACCCAACTCGCAAACAATTTTGTCAGCAATATGTACAGACATGTAGACATACTCTGCAAAATAATTTTCATAACAATTTTTAACAAGGACATATGATTACAAATTTTTGGAGATAGCCAATTGTTTTTATATTTGTCTTTGTCAAAGAAAGATAGAGAATGAAGGAGAAAGAAAGAATGGTAGAGCGTGTTTTGACTTGCTTGTTTATCATTCTATAATCTATAAAAGGTTCACTGGTAATACAATATATATAGAACTGTTCAGTCAACTGTACTGGTGCTTCTCAAATATCATTAATGGTTGACTTATTTTCTTTTACTAACAATTTTCACTGTATATTGACATGATTCTGTAAAATTAAATACATCATAATAAAGCATTGCTGCCCACAGGTTGATCGCCAGTAAAAGACAGCTCAGCCACTTATATTGCCAAATGGTTCATATCTATATATATAAAACTGTAGTTGTGTGAGTGTCTGTCCCCTTCGATTTAGATTCCTAACTCCTCCCACATTTTGCGGTGCAGTTTAACCAAATTCGGGTATCTTATAGTCGTGATTAATATCGAGCCCGTCTGGCTATTAGCGCGCGTCTACGACGAGTCTACGATTTTAAAAATAATTTAACATCATTTTTTATTCCATTTTAATGCATAATTTTTCGTGTGTCGATGGCGGCGGAGTTGGCGCCCACGCTCAAACACCTGCACCTGTGTTTGCTTCTTCCCCTTCTTCCCTCCCACGTGAAGCTGTGGGGAAGGGAGTGTAAGGAAATCAACGTCGTAAAGCGTTGTCAAGGAGACCAGCGTTCTTTTAGAAGAACGACTTCATGGCTTGAAGACACCAAAACAGAAATGGCTAAGAAAGCCCAAATTGGCATCTATAAGGGAAGTAACTCTCTAAAAATGCTTATATAGTTATTTCCCTTACAAAGCCGAGCAACGCCGGGCGATACTGCTAGTTCTGGGTAAAAATTAAAGATACATTTGAAAATTAAGGCAATTAAAAGCTGTAACTCCCACCGCACTCATACACACTCACATCTACTGCCCACTTTGTACCCAGTACCACATACTCTTCAGACCCTGAAGCTACTCCTTACAACAAAACTTCAGCCTATTTAGAAGTGCTGTTGAAGTAATACATGTGAGGCAATTTAATATTTCAATGTCTGATGTTGAAACTTTCTCAGTGGCAATAAAGCAATACCAGCAATATACTGGAGCAAATTAATTAAAATAAAACCTCATTTACAAAGCTAGTTTTTGAGCCAGTGAAGAGATCTTTTACATTAGTCATTTGATCTACTAACAGTAGCAGCCAAACCTGCAATAAATCATGCACAACTCTTTTGAAAAAGGAAGGCAGAACACATGATCTAGTCCCAGATATCCCTTGAAATGAGGTGATGTCATGGTTGGAATGACTTTGATATGTTTACTCATTGAAGATTGATCTGAGGTTTAAACAACAACAACAACAACAACAACTACAGCTAACTTGGGTTTTAATCTCAAGAGGCTACAATCACCCCCTCTTCCCCAGCATCATCATCATCATCACCATCATCAGCACATATAGTCATTAAGTCTACTAAATCTTAAGACTTCTAATAACATCCTCTATCATTCTCGAAACTCTGGTCAGTCACTTCTTCACATCTTTTCACCTTGCTTTATAGTTTAAACACCATATTTTGTGGCGGCAACACTGATATGGCTTGTTCTTCTGGCTATTTTGCTTACGTTGTTGCCATGGCAATTCTTCCTGATAATGCCTTTGTTCCTACCATTCATCAAACTTAAATGTCCTTCCACCCCACCCGCTACCTCTTCAAGAAATATGTCTGGTGCTAACTTTTCGGTTTGTGTGTGTGTGTGTGTGTGTATGCATGTGTAGCACTGCAGTTAATGTGTTTATGCAATGGATGTACTCACATTTAGAGATGTGCTCATAAGCACATTACCCTATCATACACAAACATAATATATGATGTGAGGGTGAGACGTAAGATACATGTATATGTGTATGTTTGTATGTGTGCACATATGTGCGTGTGTGTGTGTGTGTATGTGTGTGTGTGTGTGTGTGTGTGTGTGTGTGTGTGTGTAAGCTTGTGTTAATATGTAGCTGCATGTCCATGTCATGATTGTGTTAAATTGCTTGTTGGTGAACTGGACCAGAATAACCTACCATGTGGTTTAGAGGAAAACTTTGGTGATTCTACTGTACAAAGCCAGGCCTTGCTGAAATTGAGTGATGTCTGTAATATCAACCACTGCCACAAACACTCACACCACCACCACCACCAGGATTACCATAACCATTCATCAATAACATATTCAACACTAATGCTATTAGTATTTATACTAAACCCAATCAACACCAACACCTCTACTACTTACTATCAATGTCATCAATAACTCTATCACCACACCACACCAGTATCAGAAACACCACTATCATCAGTGTCAGCACTACCTTAACCACCACTGCAAAAGTCAGTGTTACAACTACTACTGCCACTACTGGCACTAGCACCCCAGCATCTATCACCACTAGCTTTACTAACTGTGCTGACATGTGTTATATCGGTAGCGCTAGTCTTAACAACACCATTTCTGACAATTTTAACACTACTCCACCACGGGACACTTACATCACTAACATTAACACTTTTTCTAGTAGCTGCAGTATCACTACTACTACTACTACTACCACTACTACTACTACCACCACCACCACCACCACCACCACCACCACCACAACCACCACCACCACCACCACTACTACTACTACTACTACTACTACTACTACTACTACTACTACTACTACTACTACTACTACTACTACTACCACCACCACCACCACCACCACTACTACCACCACTACTACTAATAATACTACTACAACTACTACTACTACCACTACTACCACCACTACTACTAATAATACTACTACAACTACTACTACTACTACCACCACTACTACTACTACTACTACTATACTACTACTACTACCACTACTACTACTACCACTACTACTACTACCACCACTACTACTACTACCACTACTACTACTACCACCACCACCACCACAACCACCACCGACACTAACACTGCTACCACCTCCACTACCAACACCATCAACATTACAACCACCACTAGCACCAACACCTCTGCCACCATCACCACCACCACCACCACTACTACTACTACTACCACCACCACCACCACCACACCACCACCACCACAACCACCACCACCACCACCACCACTACTACCACCATCACCACCACCACCACCACCACCACCACCACCACCACCAAGAATCAAGTTATATTAAAGATTTATCTTATATGCTCCTATACCCCTTTGTCCAAATATGTGCCACTGGCCACTCTGAGCTGATTTCATTTGCTCATTTTTGTCTTCATTTATGCAAAATATAAGCATTTTGCATATATAATTCTAGTCCAGTTAATCAGTGGAGGAAAGAATAATTTGAACTTTGGTGGGGGCATATAATATGTTTGTGTTCTCCCCTTCTCTGTCTGTTAGTCTGTCTGTCTGACTCTCTCTCTCTTTCTCTCTCTCCCTCTTTCCCTCACACTCCCTCTCCCTCTCCCAGCTTGCAAGCCTACCTGTTTTTTATTGGTCTTGACATTCCCTGGATATCTCTCTCTCTCTCTTCCACAGTGTGTCTGTGTTTGTCCCCCTAGCATTGCTTGACAACCGATGCTGGTGTGTTTATGTCCCCGTCACTTAGCGGTTCGGCAAAAGAGACCGATAGAATAAGTACTGGGCTTACAAAGAATAAGTCCCGGGGTCGATTTGCTCGACTAAAGGCGGTGCTCCAGCATGGCCACAGTCAAATGACTGAAACAAGTAAAAGAGAGTGTGTAGTCCAATGGCACCACACCTTAGGTTTCCCTAGTATTTCTTCCGACCAATCTTGTAAATTACATTTCCTCCCCTTTCATATTCTTCTTCACACTGTTACATAACGACCCCGTATCTCTTCTACACTCTTTCTAGTTAACTTTTACTCACCACCACCACCACCACCACCACCATTCACTTCTTTGCTGTTCTGCTTCTTTCCTCTTCCCCTCTTCCTTCTCTCACTCTCCTTACTCTTCCTCATTCTCCTCCTCTTTATTTTGTAGACATTATAAACAGACATCACCACCACTCTCTCTCTCTCTCTCTCTCTCTCTCCACACACACACCACACACACACACACATATATACATTAAGCTTTATTGCTATTTCAGTACTACATTGACTTCTTACTTTTGCAATCTGCTCTTTCTGTTATCAGGAATTACCTCATCTTCATTTCAATTGCATGCACCAAAGACACTCTGTTGGAGACCTATCTGCGCTTTCAGGCTATGCACTATTTGCAATGATTTTCAGTTTGTGTGTGTGTGTGTGTGTGTGTGAGTTTGTGTGTAGTGTAGTGTGATAGATTGTTTGGTAGACAGAGACATAGAAACAGTGCTGAATGGAGAATGAAACAAGCGTGCATACACATACATACACATATGTGCACAGAGGCATGCACACATACATACACATATGTGCACACTCATACACACATATGCCAAATGGATACAGAAATGAGACAGACAGAAGCATAAATGCACATACACACACACATACATGCATATGCACACACACATGCACACACACACGTACACACACATACATGCATATGCACACACACATGCACACACACACATGCACACACCAAATGGATAGAGATCTGAGAGAGAGAGAGACAGACAGAAACATAAATGCGTACACACACACACACACACATACACACACACATACACACACACACGTACACACACACGTACACACACACATACACACACACACACACACACTCCAAATGGCTAGAGAACTGAGAGACAGACAGACAGAAGCATAAATGCATGCACACACACATACACACACACAAACGCCAAATGGATAAAGAACTGAGATAGAGAGAGAGAGAGAGAGAGAGAGAAACATAAATGCACACACATACACACAGGTATAGAAAGTGAGAGTGAGAGAGAGGGAGAGAGAGAGACAGATAGACAGACAGAGAGAAAATATCAAAAGAGAAAAGGTTAAGGAACAAACGAGGTAAATGTAGAACAAGGCGCTGAGAGAAAGAGAGAAAGTATGTGTGTGATCAATGAAGAAGTGGAGAGAAAACTATAGATTATTAGATAAAGAGATGAATGCATAACGAACTAGAAATACATACATATGATGAAGTGTAAGTTAACCAGAGGAAAATGTGGCAGCATATCATTTATAGCACTTGATTATGTGACAGATTTTATACCAGCAAAGAATTTAATTAAACAAAGCAATATGTTCCTCGCTAAAAGCCCTCCTCCAATATCTTCCAATCAAAATGGCCAATAATTTAATGATTAACTATGTATTAAGCATTGCAAATCATTACACAGAATTGCCTTTGGTTAGCGGCTGACTTTTATTTTTGTTTGTGTTTTGGTTGTTGTTGTGAATGTTGTATTGTTTTTTATTCTTTTGTGTTAATCTTTTTAACTGTTTTCCTATATTGCCCAGTTTCCACAAATTAGTCCCCTTTTATTATATAGATGTATTAAGTATCTTATTTAATGTGTGATTTTTTTTTTTGATGTTTTCTTTGCTGTTGATATTGTTGGCTTTTTTTTGTTTTTTCTTTCGTTATTTTCTATCTTATGAATTTATTACATACTGTTATGTTTTTAGTTCCTTTTTCGGTTTCCCCCACTATCACCACCACCACTACCACTACCACTCTTCTCTCTCTTTTTCCCATTTTTATTTTTATGGGTTTTTTTTTTATTTTCTAAACTCTTTTATGATGATGATGATGATGATGATGATAATCATGATTGTGGCGTTTGATGAAACTGTTATAAAAGCAAAAATACATGTTTAATTTTACTCCATTACAATTGCATTTCAGAGGGGAAAAATTGAACATTTATTAATGGATATAAGTGTTTTGCTTACAACCTTTTAGTTTTCACTAGCAATAATTATATAATTGTAACCTCTTTTCCCCCCAGTTAACATCAGTTAGACATTATCGTCTTCTATCACATGTATTATTGAAGATATAAGCCTTATTTAAAGTATGAATTAATTGCTCCATTATCAGTTTTCTTTCTATTTCTTTCTCTTATTTGCTCTTTCCCCCTCTCTCCCCCTCTCTCTATTGTGCTTTTCACATATGACAGTATCTGTTTCTCTTTACATTATACTGATGATTGGTTTTCAGTTTAAATATGCAGTTCAACCTCTGACATGCATGACAAATTAAAATTTTACCAGTGATTGCTGAAAATATACTTGCAAGTATGTCTTTCAGATATGTTGCACAGGAGATAAAGTTACATAGACTTGGCTTTGTGGAAGTTTATTATGATGCCTTATCTTTATATATAAAATTGAAGTTGTGTGTGTGAGACTCTGTCTCCTCCGATTTAGATTCCTAACTACTCCCACATTTTGCAGTGCAGTTTAATCAAAAGCGGGTATCTTATAGTCGTCATTCATATCGAGCCCTTCTGGGTATTAGCGTGCGTCTACGATGAGTCTACAATTTAAAAAAAAATTACCATCATTTTTCTGCCTTTTTAATGATTTTTGCTCGGGTTATATAAGGGAAGTAACTCTCTAAAAATGCTTATATAGTTATTTCCCTTACAAACCCGAGCAACGCCGGGCGATACTGCTAGTAATATATATATAATTCAGCACATCATTTAACATCTGTTTTCTATGCTGGCATGGGTTGGATCGTTTGATAGGAGCTGGCCAACCAGAGAGCTGTCCCAGCTCCAAATGTCTGTTTTGGTGTGGTTTCTACAGTTGGATGTCATCCTTAACACCAACCTCTTTACATCACCATCATCATCATCATCATTTAACGTCCGTTTTCTATGCTGGCTTGGGTTGGATACTTTAACTGAGGTCTGGAGAGCTAGTGGTTGCACCAGGCTCCAATCTGATCTGGCAATGTTCGTACAGCTTAATGCCCTTCCTAATGCCAACCACTCCGAGGGTGTTGTGGGTGCCTTTTACATGCCAGTGGCACAGGAGCCAGTCAGGCAGGCCTGGCATTGATCACATTTGGATAGTGCTTTTTACGTGCCACTAGTACAGGGGCCAGTCAGGGGTACTGGCATCAGCCACGTTTGGATGGTGCTTTTTACATGCCACCGGCATGGGAGCCAGTCAGGTGGACCTGGCATCGACCATGTTCTAGTGGTGCTTTTCATATGCCACCAGCACAGGAGCCAGTCAGGGGGCACTGGCCACAGCTATGATATTGGTTTCACTTGACTCAACAGGTCTTCTCAAGCATATCATATCGCCCGACGCATCAGGGGTACTCTTAACTGGGCCGGACATGCATGGCTGTGATCTCACTTTAGTCTCTGGGTCTTCACAATCACAGTATATCTCCAAAGTCTTAGTCTTCTGTCATTGCCTCTGTGAGGCCCAATGTTCAAATGTCATACTTCACTACCCCATCCCATGTCTTCCTGAGTCTACCTCTTCCATAGGTTCCTTCCACAGTTAGGGAGTGGCACTTCTTCAAACAGCTGTCCTTATCCATACATAGCACATGACTATACCAGCACAATCATCTCTCTTGTACACCACATTTGATGCTTCTTATGCCCAACTTTTCTCTCAGGGTGCTTACACTCTGTTGTGTATGCACACTGACATTACACATTCAGTGGATCATACTAGCTTCATTTCTTTCAAGCCTATGCATGGCCCATGTTTTACTGCAGTGTAGCATGGCAGTTCGCACACATGCATCATACAGTCTACCTTTCATCCTGAGTAAGAGTTGATCATAAGTCAGAACAATGAGCAAAGTGGATTGCAGGATCAGTAAAGTACCAGAGTAAATACTACATTGTATTTACTCCCTAAATCCAAATTCTGCCAAGTTTGGCAGTAGATTAGCAGAATTCTTAAAGTATTGGATCAAATACCAGTGTTATTTAATTATGATTCACTATATTTTATATTCATACTCATGTCCACTTTGCCTTTCATCCTTGAATGGGTGATATAATAAAATAAGTCAGATACTGGGTTCAGTTTAATATTACTATATGGCATTTTAGATGTGAATAGAATTACTTAGAAAACAAAGGCTTTGCCTTTCATTCTTCTGGGGTCAATAAAATAAGTACAAAATCAAGTACTGCTGTTGATATAATCAATCCAAAATTCATATTGTTTCTCTCCTTTTGGGATTGGTAATAAATCAAGTAAAATATATTTTGATATTTATTTCACGTGACTGGTATTTCTTTACACTGAGGTGGACTTTGCCATCTGGTATATAGAGCTCAATAAAATGAATACCAAACCAAGTGCATAGGGTCAATAGAATTGATTAAAGCTCCTGAAGGTGGTGCTCCAATATGGCTGCAATCCAGTGACTAAAACCAGCAGAAGATATATGTATATATATATAATATATATATGTGTGTGTGTGTATGTGTGTACATATGTGTGTGTGTATACATGTGTGTGTATACATATGTGTGTATACATATGTATGTGGGTATACATGTGTGTGTATATATATATATATATATATATATATATGTGTGTATATTTATATATTCATATATATATTTATATATACATATTATTTATATATGTATACATATAAATATATGTATATATATATATATATATATATATATATACATACATATTTATAAATATATATATATATATATATGTGTGTGCGTATATATATATGCATGCATATATATATATATGTGTGTGTGTATACATGTGTGTGTATACATATGTGTGTATACATATGTATGTGGGTATACATGTGTGTGTATATATATATATATATATATATATATGTGTGTATATTTATATATTCATATATATATTTATATATACATATATATTTATATATGTATACATATAAATATATGTATATATATATATATATATATATATATATATACATACATATTTATAAATATATATATATATATGTATATGTGTGCATATATATATGCATATATATGTGTGTGCGTATATATATATGCATGCATATATATATATATGTTTATTTATGTGTGTATGTATATATGTGTGTGAATGCCAGGTTATGGTTTAGAAAGCTCTTATAAATATATAGATTAGAATGATGCATCAGGTGTTAAGAGCAACCTAATCGAAAGGTTAGCATTAAGGAATAGTATATTCAGTAATAAAAAATACAGGAAGAAAGCACTTCAGTAGTTCCTACAAATGTCAGAATTTGCAGAATCTTTTAACAGATATTAACCAAGGAAAAATAGATGTAATTTGAAGGAGTCAGAGAGAGAGAGAGAGGAGGCAGGAGGAGAAGGAGAAAGAGAGAGACAGAAAGAGGGAAAGAGAGAGAGGAGAGGGAATATCTAGTGAATTAAGGACCCATTTAAAACTCTAAAGGAAAGCTGTCACCAAACAAGGATCCACTTTAAAAACGCTATTGCTTTATTTATTCTCCTCGGTGGAGGTTTTTAAGAAAATGGACAAAACCGATAAAAGTAATATGAAAAACAAAATCCTTCTACCTGGTCTTTCTTAATCTCAGTACCATTAAAGGATTCTGAATCAGCTTCATTTTGCTGTCATCACTTACTGTTTATCATATTCTTTCCTCTCCTGGCTACTTAGAACCAACCCTCTTTGATTAGCCATTCAGTGTGCCAGAAACAGATATCCACCTCTTGGTTCCCACCATTTCTCTTTTATAGAAGAAGGAAGTGGGGTCTCCTCCTTCATCAACACAAACCCACCACCAATGTCATTCCTACCACCACCACCACTGCCATCACCACTAACAGCAACAACAACAACAACAACAACACTACTGCTCAACCTGTCAAACAGATTAGCTGTTAGTAGCCTTAGTAAAGATGTTCACCGATTCCTAACTAAAATCTCTGATGAAATACTGCTGCCATTGAATGTATTGATTTTATTTTGATTATCCATTGGCTCAAGAGAGCGATTACAGATTTATCTATCGGCAGGTTTCACTTTGCATTTTCCATGTTCCGTCTCCACTTCGACATAATCTCCACTTGTCAGCTTTCTTCATTCAATAGGCTCAAGAATTTATTTGGCATTGAATTGGCAAGACAAATGATTTTGCACGTGTGTTTGTGCGAGTGCACATGTGTATGTATGTATGTGTGTGTGTGTGTGTGTGTGTGAGTGTGTGTTTGGGCCTTCCCTATCTGTCTCTCTTTTGTGCACGTATTCATAAATTAAGGAAGAAGTGGGAGATTACTATCATGAAAGAGAAGAGATTTATCATCATTTAGAAGACATCTGTGTGATTTTCAAAGTTAAACTAAATGTCTTTAGACCAGGGTTTCCTAGGTTTACTATTATAGACAATGTTAGGATCACATTGCATTTGTGCATCTGGAAGGTATATCCTTGCAAAACAGTTTCCAAACTGGCATCCGAAGACATTCTTAATAAGATCTGCCATTCCAATATGGGAATGATCCAAACGACCAGCATGCATATTTATTCTGATTAGTCTTGATAGTTGTTAGTCATACAGATGCAAAACCACGCTAGATGTGGTCATCTGTTATACAAGTACAAATCAAGAGTAGATGTGGTCACTAGTCATGCAGGTGTAGTACAACTTTAGATGGTTACTGTTTAGCCATACAGGTACAATACAACAATAAATGTGGTCAGTAATCATACAATTGTTATACAAGATGGTCACTAGTCATGTATGTTAGTACTAGAATACTTTCACTCACTTACTGGCCAACAGTCTAGTAGTTAGTAGACAACCATAAGAGAGTTCCAAGCATTCAGGCATAGATAATTCCCTTATGTGGAGTCATAGTCACCTGTACTATTGGTACTAGGCGAGCTGGCAGAAACATTAGCACGCCGGGCGAAATGCTAAGCGGTATTTCGTCTGCGTTACGTTGTGAGTTCAAATTCCGCCGAGGTCGACTTTGCCTTTCATCCTTTCGGGGTCGATAAATTAAGTACCAGTTATGCACTGGGGTCGATGTAATCGACTTAATACCTATGTCTGTCCTTGTTTGTCCCCTCTGTGTTTAGCCTCTTGTGGGTAATAAAAAAATAGGTATTAGGTAGGATTTAACACAGCCATCTGAACACGCACACACACACACACACACACACACATTTCTCATGTAGTGAAAGTAGGTTGTTGCATTTCTTTATTGTTCTCATCTGTGCTAGTTCTTACCATTGTTGATATCTCAGTTTCTTTATCACCAACAAATTAAGATATGGCTTCCAAATATTCTGTGTTTTTTATCCACATTGCTAGCATCAACAGTAATATTATTTCTATGATTAGCAGCAACAATAATCTCTCTCTCCCCCTCTCTATCTACCTGTCTATCTGTCAATCTATCAAAGCAATTTCTTACTTTTTAACCAACCATCGATATATCTCTTTGCCATTGTTACTCAGAAAATAAAATTCTTTTTTTAAAAGGATTATTCAAACATGAAAAAGAAAGTTTCTTGACATGGCTTCTAATCACTCTGATAATATTCTCCTCTCATCATCATTAAGATACTTTTCCTTCATCATAAGATTCCTTTCCTCATCATAAGATTATCCATTGTCATCATAAGTTTCTTCTTTCAATAAAGTGTCACCTCTCTCTCCAAAATACTCTTCTCTCTTCATCATAAGATCTCCATCTATTGTATGACTCTCCTCTCTTCATCATAAGAATCTTCTCCCTTCATCATAAACTTCTCTTCTCATCATCATAAGATTTTTTTTTCCTTCTGTTATATTTTATCAATCTTTATGCTTACTCAGCAAATGTAAAATCTCTCTCCATGGTCACTGAACAACTATGCTTCCTCTCCACCCCAACCAAATAGTTATCCACCAACCACACAATTTCTCTCTCTCTGTATCCCCCCGCTCCATCTCTCTCGCGCTCTCTCTCTAGTTATTCACACATTCAAAACTTATATTTATGGTTTTACCCAAACAACAACAACAACAAAAAAAAAACAACAAAGAATATTTACCTTTACATGATTGTGGTCAGTCATCCAACAATTCTTGAGAGATTCTTCTCTTCTTCTCCTCCAAAGATATCTAAGTATCATTAAATCTTTCACTATGGTTACCTAGTCACCATAACATCGTTCATTCTCTCTTTACAAAGTTCTGCATATATTTTTCCAATAGAATCGATTATTTTAAAATAAAACAAAAATTGGTAAAAAAAAAAAAAAAAAATTGTGGTTGAAATGAAGAGAACAAAAAAGAAAGGAAAAGAAAAGAAAATGAAACAGAACAAAAAAAAAGCTTTATCGCTCCTCTATTAGTTTTCTACATAAAAGTCAATGCGTATTTTATTGTAGCAAATTGTTAAATTAAGACCATGAAACTGAGAAGATTCCAAAACAAAATTTGATTGTTTCCTTTGCATTCTTTTCGTCTTTTCTCTCTTTCTTTCCTTCCTTCCTTTCTTCTTTACTTCACTTCTTTTTTTGTTTTTATTAACATATATATATACATATATATATATATATATATATATATATATATAATATATATATATATACATACATATATAATATATACATATATATATACATATATATATATATATATATATATACATATATATATATATATACATATATATATCCATATATATATACATATACATATATATATACATATACACTCACATATACACACACTCACATATATGTACATATATATATATATTCAGATATTTTTATCCTTTCTCGTAAGAGATGTATATACGTGTTAGCTTCAACACACACACACACACTCACACACACAAATGCTGAAAGCAAACACACACATTTTTCTGCATCTTTAATCATTAGTTGCACATTGTACTTTGTAACATTCAGAGCCAGCAAGAGTTGAAGCCCAGACCTCTCTTGTATATTGATTTGCACATCAATAATTATATTTAACACTTTACTCCACTCTCAATTCAATTACTTCAAAGCATTTTAATTTTATTTAATTTTCACTCTATCTCATCGTGTAATGTTTCCCCTCCTCCTCACCTTCTTTCTTCGTTTTCATTTTCTTCTTTTGTTTTTTCGTAGTTTCTTTTATTTATTAATGTTTTTTTTTCTCCATCTATTGCTGATGTTTTTTTTTCTTTATTCTGATTAGTTTGGGTGATTATGTGTGTATATATGCATGTGTATTGGTGTGTTTGTGTGTACATGTATTGTTGATAAAATTTTTTTAAAATTAAAATATTTTTGTATAATACCTGACAATGCAGTATTGATATATATGTATATATATATATATATATATATATATATATATATATATATATATATATGTATATATATATGTATATATGTATATATATATATATATATTATATATATATTATATTTATATATATATATATATAATATATATATATATATATGTATATATATATATATATATATATATATGTATATATATAATATATATACATATACATACATACATACTTACATATATATATATTTTTTCTTTTACTTGTTTCAGTCATTTGACTGCGGCCATGCTGGAGCACCGCCTTTAGTCGAGCAAATCGACCCCGGGACTTATTCTTTGTAAGCCCAGTACTTATTCTATCAGACTCTTTTTGCCGAACTGCTAAGTGACGGGGACGTAAACACACCAGCATCGGTTGTCAAGCAATGCTAAGGGTCAAACACAGACACACAAACACACACACACACACACGCATATATATATACATATATACGACAGGCTTCTTTCAGTTTCCGTCTACCAAATCCACTCACAAGGCATTGGTCGGCCCGGGGCTATAGCAGAAGACACTTGCCCAAGATGCCACGCAGTGGGACTGAACCGGGAATCATGTGGTTGATTAGCAAGCTACTTACCACACAGCCACTCCTGCACCTATATATATATGTATGTATGTATGTATGTATGTATGCATGTATGTACAACATATAAACACACATGCACACACACATACACATATATCATTATCATTTTACTGTCCACTTTTCCTGCTTGCATGGGTCTGATAAAAATTTGTTGAGGCAGATATATATATATATATATATTACTATATATATATATATATATATATATATATATAATGTGTATATACAAAATGGGACAAGAATGCAAAACATCCAGACTGCTAGGTGATACAAAAAAGTGACAACAAAACATCTAAATAGACGATACAAAGAAAACAAGGACACGTCATTTGGAGTTTTTTTTTCCTCAGTCAAGTTCCAGATTATCTTTGCAATTTTGGCTGGTTATACTCGAGGTTGCACCAATCTGTTCAGCCCCATAGAAAATCTAAGCTAAGAGCATTAGATTACTTGGAAGAAAGCAGCGAATATATACGCAACAAGTTTGGAAAAAAACATTTTGTTATACGGTAGTGGTGGTGGTGGTGGTGGTGGTAACAGCGGCAGTGGTCTGAAATAAGTAAATCTAATGGGGGTCACTAATAAATGGAAGTAGACTCATGCTGACTGAAAATTAGGTCCAGAATGAGAGACGTAGGAGTGGCTGTGTGGTAAGTAGCTTGCTTACCAGCCACTGTGTGGCACCTTGAGAAAGCGTCTTCTATAGCCTCGGGCTGACCAAAGCCTTGTGAGTGGATTTGGTAGATGGAAACTGAAAGCCCGTCGTATATATGGTATGTATGTATATATATATATATATATATATATATATATATATATATATATGTGTGTGTGTGTGGTGTGTATGTGTGTATACGTTTGTGTATATGTGTTTGTCCCCAACATCCTTGACAACCGATGCTGGTGTGTTTACGTCCCCGTAGATTAATGGTTTGGCAAAAGAGACCTATAGAATAAGTACTAGGCTTACAAAGAATAAGTCCTGGGGACAATTTGCTTGACTAAAGGCGGTGCTCCAACATGGTCATAATCAGATGCCTGAAACAAGTAAAAGAGTAAGCTAATGGTGTAGAAAGTAAAGTTAGTTGCAAATAAAGCCATTGCTAAGGTGGCAGGTACAGACTCATTGGGGGTGGGTAATAGTGGAGGAATGGGTACTTATACCTTCTGTATTCTAAATTCATAGTTAAAAGAACTGGTATTATTAAAGAGTGAGAAGGTTATATTAAGGAAAGATAGATTAATATATAAAGTTTTGTATTAACAAATAATAATCGATTAGTTAATTGTTGTTGATCAAGATTTCTCAATTTTCTGCTAAATTTATATTTATACATATATAATGGGATACTTAGATTATCTGAATTCATTACACATTAACATGAACCACTTACTCAGGTCTTCAAAAACAGCTACAAGAGACTTTATTTATCTCCCGTAACTGTTGTATGCTTTATTTATTCTTTATTTGTTGTACTCTTCATTATGAAGTAAATATCCTCAACTAATGCCAAATGATTTGCTTGTCGAGCTTCCATTTTTGGTCTATTTACACACACTGAATCAGGTACTAAACACCTTGGATAAGCAATTTCAACACCTCATTCCCATTTACACCTGAAGCCAGAGTTTTGGCGTGCAAAACTATCTAAACACTCATTGTACATACCTATTAATAAATGTCAATCAATATATACTCCTTGCACTTTAGATACATACATACATACATACTATATATATTATATATATTATTATTGAATAATATATATATATATATTATATATATATATATATAATTATAGTGAATAATATATATAATTATATATATTATATATATATATAATTATATTAGTGAATAATATATATATATATATATATATATATATATATATTATATATATATATATAAATCTGTGTAAATTTAGCTGTGTCAGTGTGTGTGTGTGTTTGTGTGTGTGCATGCATGGATGTGTGTTTATTGATTTTAACTGTATATGTATATACCACTGTTGATTCATTGTTGATAACTGGATAAAGGAGACAGTAAATAAATAATTCTTTAAAGAGCGGTCTTTTGGCAATTGCTGTTTATTAAATTAATATTCTTCTACTATATATATAAATGACTTTCTTAATCAACCTCCAATCGTTGTCCATTTTCCTGAACATATCATAGTAGTGATAAGTATTCTGGCTGCTTCTTTATTTGAATGCCATTCTGCTTCTACTGGTTTCCCTCCCCACATCTCACCTCTCCATTCCAGCAGTTGTATGTTGTCTAAGTACAAAACATAGCTGCCAACATGGCATTGAGTCCTGATTTATTGGTCAATGTCCAGTACTTAACCAGATAGGTAACATAGAAACAGCTTTGTCATGTTCTTTAAAGATTTCCTATTGTCATTGTTACAGCAGCTACTAAATCAAATGTCTGGGGTTTTATGTTTCAACACTAAATAATGGCAGTATATAAACCCTTTATTTCTCTTAGGGTTCATGGCCAGCTATTGTTTCTTTGATCATTTGCATTTTTTTGCTGCATATATTGGGAGGATCTTTTTTTATTTTTTTTTTGTTTTGTTTTGTTTTGTTTTTTTGGTTTTTTTATTCTTTCTCTTTGGCCTTTCAAATTTCTTTATTACTTTTGTTTCATCTTTGGACTGCAAATCTTTAGGGGAAGATTTTTATTTTTTAGCATAAATCGCTTTGATTTCTTCTCTCAGCAATAAGTGCAATGCAACTGAGCAATTCAGTTCAACTGCTGAGTCACAAACCTAAATTTTCTAAACAGTTTTTATAAGCACTGTCAAATTGAGATATGGTGCTGACAACACTATCACTTATCCTTGCAATTTTAGTAAATTCACTTCATGGACTTTCTGAATACAAGCTAGAAACTAATGTATATTATGCAATATCATTTATTTTCTCCTCTTATAAAATCTCGGGTCATCCAAACATTTTAAAATATACTTGTTTAAACAATGTTTGATTGTTTTAAATATCAGAAACATATAAACTCAATGTCTGTATACATACTACCATTTTTATTGATGTGTGTGTTTTTGCGTGTGTGTGTATGTGTGTGTGTGTATGTGTGTGTGTATATATATATATATATATATATATCAAGTAGGTACTGTAAATTTATGGTGAATACTTAATAAGTGTAAGCACCTGTATATGCCAGATAGTGGCAGAGGTGAGAGGGAATATATCAAATAAAATCAAAACCAGAACACAAAGGATATATCATCATCATCATCATCATCATCATCATTCATCATCGTTTAGCGTCCGTTTTCCATGCTAGCATGGGTTGGACGGTGATATATATATATATATATATATATATATTATATATAGGCACAGGCGTGGATATATATATAAGAAGCTTGCTTCCCAACCACAAGGTCCTGGGTTCAGCCCCACCTTGTGGTACCTTGGTCAAGTGTCTTCTACTATAGCCTCGAGCTAACCAAAGCCTTGTGAGTGGATTTGGTAGATGAAAACTGAAAGAACCTCATTACATATATATGTATTATCTTTTTATCTATGTGTGCATGTTTTCTGTTTATGTTTGTCCCCCATCACTGCTTCACAACCAGTGTTGGTGCATTTACATCCCTGTAACTAAGCAGTGTGGCAAAAACAGACCGATAGAATAAGTACCATGCTTAGAGGAAAGAGTAAGTCTTAGTGTTGATTTGTTCGACTGGACCCTTCAAGGCAGTTCCCCAGCAGGCCATAGTCAAATGACTGAAACAAATCAAGATATATACACATATATAACAAATCTAATTTTCTTTTCGACATACACTTTTTTATATACACCAGCAATGACTTTCTCACTGATAATGCCTTCCCTGTGTATCACACAACTGTAATTCTTTTTTCCCAAATAAATTGTTCTTCATATTTGAGGCTCTAATGAAGCCATAAGATGTTATTCAAATACTCAGTTACAAATCCACTGCTAATGAAGTCCATAATATAACCATTGTTTTTTCTTGTGTCATCTCTTTTTCTTATTATCACTCAATACTCAGCTAACACTCTGTTCTGAAACATCTTGAGATAAGTATCATGACTAAGAATAATGTTCAATCTTGTGGACTAGACAAAAATCTCGTGACCTTTCAGTGTCTGATACCATATCCAACTTCTCACTTTCCACAATCCTCTTTGGACAGGTTTCATATGCACCTGGCCTTCTCCCACCTCTGACAGTCCATGACATGTAACATGTACAGTAACTTTCCCACCATTCTGCTTTTGGTCTTTATACTAAAACATAAACCAATTGAATAGTAAACTAACCAGCTGCTCCATCATTGATGCTGACAAAGTGAACAAGTTCAAGATCTCCTCCCACTTCAAAAGAAAATGCAGCAACAAACAAGAAAATTACAAACATTAAAGAAAACAAATCTAACAAATACAGTGTTCTTTGGGAGTATTTTAGTGTAAAAAAAAAAAGGAGCAGGGTGTGAAGGAAATCCTGTGGTTAATTGGCTGTCTATTTAGAATGTGCAGTGGCCTTTATCAACTACTGATCCACAACTGTTTTGTTGATGTCCAGCCTCTCAGTTTAAGCAAAATAACCCACCAGTAGGTGGTTGACCAGAAAGCTAATGGAAACATTTTCTTGTCTTCCAGGTTAATTATCTATTTTTGTCTGTGTACGTATGAGCTTATGTGGTTTTAAATGCCTTTATACAAATGCTTTTATGTTGGAATGTAAGAGTGTGTAGGTGTGGATATGCATGTGTGTATATATATATATATATATATATATATATATATGAATACACACACACACACATACATGTCTATGTATGTGTGAGAGTATGTGTGTGTGTCATATACTGTCAGCCATCACACCTCCTACATGGGCCCATAATTATTGCTTTTTCCTTTTTGTTTCCCCCCCCCAACAATAATTATACAGTTGTAAGTATATATAATTAGTATAAACATTGTACCCCTGTGTATGTATGTGTGTTATGGATGTTACAAGAAAGGGAGCAAAGAAAGGGAGAAATCAGCAAATACACTTGGTAAAAAATAAAACAAAAATAACTAATATATTTTCTTCTCTATTTTTCTGAGAGGATTCTGGATAAATAAACAGAACATTGAATGATAAGAAAACTGTTATTGTTGTATCGGTTGATGCTGATGTTGTTGTGTAGCCTTAGGGCATATCTGTATTTGAAGGTGTTTCAGCTGTGAGAATCCCAGTCACATTTTTATTCAGGTATGGTGTACATAGGAGTACATCATCCAATGTGTTCTGTCTTTTGGCTGCTATATCTAGCTGGTTTTGGCATCCATGTAGAGGCTTCCTTATTGGCTCCTAATGCATGTGTGTGTGTGTGCGTGTGTGTGTACATGTGTGTGCATGTGGTGTGTGTGTGCATGCGTGTGTGTGTGTGTGTGTGTGTGTGTGTGCATGTGAGAGAGAGAGAGATAGAGATGGCTAAGGTGGTAGTGGTAGCAATGTTCGTTACATAAATTTTCCATTCTGAATTTAAAGAAACAATTTCTGAACTTGAAGGACCCATACCAACTGGGCAGACTTCCCCTCTTCTCCCCCCTCTTAACATCATTACAAGCATTCACATAATGTCATTATATTGTTAGAGATAACATATAGAGGATGTAAACTAATCTTCATTATTTCACTGAACCATTGAGGTGGTGAGCTGGCAGAATCATTGGGACATAGATAAAAATACCATGTGGTATCCGTTCCAGCTCTTTACATTCTGAGTTCAAATCCTGTCTATCAACTTATTCTTTCATCCCTCCAAATTACATAAAATATAATGCCAGTCAAATATTGGAGTAGATAGTATCAACTAATCCTCTCTCCTTAAAATTGCTGGCCTTGTGTCTACATTAGAAACAATAATTTCACTGAACCATACAATTTGTTTCTAGTTATTCATTCACAGAGTGTCAGGTTTTGGTAACAACTGCAATGTTTGCTGGTATGTATAATTATCTTTGACAGTGTCATCATTATATTGCTGTCATCATCATCACCATCATCATCATCAGGTGTCTGCTAGTCTATACTGCCATGTATTGGACAAATTTTCTTTGTCCAAGTCAGTTCTCTTGGAGTTTACTGCTTTGCATTATGGATACAAGGACCATGTGTCACTTGTATATTTCATTTAAGGCTTGATTTCCTTGGCTGGATACCCTTCATATGACCAATTACACTCAGAGTGTCATTGGTGTATTTTATCATCACAATATAGGTAGAGAGGTTGTCAAGGAGCCTCTCAACCCTGTACTGACTAAACTATTTTACCAACTAGTTTACAAAATGCTATTGGTGGCATTTTATCATGGATCTAACACTAATGAGTTCACCTTCTATATTGTAAGAGTCCTCGACTACTATACTTATCAGCACAGGAAATTGTAGAGACGTTGATGATAGAAAAACCAGAATGGGTAAATGCTGAGTGTGAGAGTATGTTGATAGAAGCACTGTGTTGCAAGTAAGAAGTTGGAAGAAAGAGAAATAATGAATAGTGACTGAGGCGGTTAATGATAAGATTGACCATTGGAGGAATGTGTCATATACAAATATTTAAAATGCAATATCTTATATATATATATATATATATATATATGTATATATATGTATATATATATATATATATGTATATATATATATATATATATTATATATATATATATATATATAGAGAGAGAGAGAGAGAAGAGAGAGAGAGAGAGAGCAGGGAGAGAGTGAGAGAGGTGCCACATTGTGGGCAAGATAAGTTAAGTGATAAAGATGGTGGCAGGATAAACTGAATATGGATAAATCCAGTATCATCCTGTGCTACATGGGTGGCATCGTAGAGTGATTAGGAAAATTAGTGTCAGAGAGATTGGTAGATTAGACAGGATTAATGCTATCCTGAGTAACAGACAGTATGGTTCAGTGAATATATGTGTTTGTATATATGCGTGTGTGTGTGTGTGTGTGTGTGTGTGTGTGAGAGAGAGAGAGAGAGAGATGAATCCAGACCAAAGAATTTTAATTCAGTGCAAGATATTTAATAACTGAGAGTACCCAACAACTCAGCCTGCAGCTAGTACTATGACTTTATACCTATTTGAATTCAGCAATAGAAAGAGTGGACCTCAAAACAGATTTTAAAAACTTACTCTAAATATGAAAAAATTTACCACAAGTTGCTTTGCTGAACATCTTGTAATTTCACCAACTATTTACTTCATCAGCCACTGTTTCATTAAAGACAATTAGTAACACTGAATACAACGCAAAACCAACAAGTATGTTTTTTTCCAAATATTTATTCTGATACCCACTGCCTTCTATATGAATAGCCATTCTCTCTCACTTTCTCTCTTTCTCTCTCTCTCATGCACACACACACACATATGCACACAAACTATTCCTATACTTATTTTTATTTCTTCACACTCTGCCTGTGACTGCCCCTTAGGTGTATTTAAGAGAAAGGGATTGTGAAGCTTAATATGATGTTAGTGATGGTGCTCATGATAGTGAAATGTGTATGTATTTGTACATATACACACACACACACACACACACATATATATTTATATATATATATACATACACAGAAGCGTATGTTCATATGTATGTGTTTGTGTTGTGTTCTTTCTTATAACCCCTTACCCTTTCTCTCAGTATTTTTTATTTGAATTTTTATTTTATTTTGTTTTAAACGGCTGATAAATTGTCTGATAAATTCTGTGATAATAGGTTTTTATCTTATCTTTCTGTCTGTTGGGAATCTGTCAGCCACATACTAAATATGTGTGTGCGTGTGTGTGTGTGTGTGTGTGTGTGTGTGTGTGTGTGCGCATGTGTGTTTGTGTATGTGTGTGATTAATAGCTGTATTGTATATATGTGAGTGTGTGTGTATGTGTGAAAGAGAGAAAGACAGACAGAGAGAGAGCTAGCTTCTACTAATTCAGTCAATAGTTTCCTACAAATCTATGGGTGATCTTTGCTATATATACTGTTATATGACTATGATGGTATTGTGTGGGTGGCCATGTGTATGATGTGTATATACTATCAACAGTTATCTGCTTTAAAGTCACCCCCCCATCTCCCCACGATCCTGCTTACTGTTCCCCTCCTGAGCAATATAACTATTCTAGAAAATCTCAACCGGCCTTTTATTTTGATACCAACTGAATGTTATCTGACTTTTTTTTTTTAAAAAAGAGTAGTGAAAGGGTCATTGAATTAGCAAGCATGGTCTGTGTAGGCATGTGTTAATGTGCATGCATTCTATATATGTATGTGTATGTGAATATCTATATGCAAGCTGATGTGTGTGTGTGTGCATGTATACACATACACACACACACACACACACACACACGCACACATTGGCCTTTGTGCACCATATGTCTATACATTAATGTACATATGATACATGTGAGAATGAATGGAGTTTTTTTTTTTCTCTTTTTTTTAAAAATATTTTTGATGGTGGCATTAATGTCCAGCCATTAGTATGTTTATGCTATATATAGGAAATAAAGGGAGGTGTTTGGCTGTGTGTGTGTGGACATGCATGTCTATGTGGAGATGTACTTGTGAATATGTGTATGTGTATACATATATATGTGTGTGTGTGTGTGTATATACATATATGTGTGTGTATACATGTATGTGTGCGTGTATACGTATATGTGTATGTGTATACATATATGTGTGTATACATATATGTGTATGTGTATACATATATGTGTGTATACATATATGTGTATGTGTATACATATATGTGTGTGTATACATATATGTGTGTATACATATATGTGTATGTGTATACATATATGTGTGTGTATACATATATGTGTGTGTATACATATATGTGTGTGTGTATACATATGTGTATGTGTATACATACATGTGTGTGTGTGTATACATATATGTGTGTGTGTATTTACATATATGTGTGTGTATACATATATGTGTGTGTGTGTATTTGTATTTTCATATAAAAACATGTATGTATACATTTGTATGAGCGTATATGCATGTGCATACATATATGTATTTACACATACACA
>NC_043009.1:49951172-49976172 GCF_006345805.1 Octopus sinensis | reverse complement strand
ACGGTACACACGCGGTCACATTATATATATATATATATATATATATGCTATTAAGATATAAACATTGGTTTAAAGTGAAATAACTAAGCTGGATGTGAATGCCACATGGTATTTCTGTTCAAATGTGCTGATTCCCACCATATATGCATATGTGTATGTTTAGGATTATCTTCCAGACACTTTCTATCATGTACTAAATTTCATACATATGGTATCTGCCAACCATAATCCATGGTAGAAGACATTTGACCAAAAGTAAGGTCAGATCTAGAGCCATATTATCATAAAGCAATTTTCTTAATTATACCATCTTACATGTGTCCTAATGTGTCGAATATTTGAATTTTTAATTGAATAAGGGAGGCAATGTGTTCTGGCCATTAGAGCACAACTGGATACTTGTCTTCATATAATATCTATAGAACAGGATACCTATAGGCGCAGGAGTGGCTGTGTGGTAAGTAGCTTGCTAACCAACCACATGGTTCTGGGTTCAGTCCCACTGCGTGGCATCTTGGGCATGTGTCTTCTATTATAGCCCTGGGCCGACCAATGCCTTGTGAATGGATTTGGTAGACAGAAACTGAAAAAAGCCTGTCATATATATATGTGTGTGTGTGTGTCTGTGTGTATGTGCTTGACAACCGATGCTGGTGTGTTTACGTCTCCGTCACTTAGCGGTTCGGCAAAAAGAGACCGATAGAATAAGTACTGGGTCGATTTGCTCGACTAAAGGTGCTGCTCCAGCATGGCCGCAGTCAAAATGACTGAAACAAGTAAAAGAGTAAAAGAGTAAAAAGAGAGAGAACAAATTTACTTTGTATAAGCCAAATTTCTCCATGCTATACCTATGATGTGTTTTGATGTCAGCTCACAAAAATGAAAAAATGACCAACATATGTCAACTGGTGATCTGTACTATCAGATGTGTATTTTTCTATACATGATACTTGCTTAGAAGTAGACCAGCTTGCTCTATTGGGATATAAATATTGTAGCCTTAGATTCAATGCAATGCTCTTTGTCTTAATATGGACCATCCACCCTTCAGGCTGTCATGACACAGAATTAGTTTAAGCAGCTGTACCTGGCACAAACGTGCGCACACAATACAAACACACACACACATACACACACACATTCTGGTCTATACGGATGAATTGTTGGTTACTCTTTGTAAGTTGACAACATAAGAAAGATAAATTTCCTGAACTCATAAATAGAGATGTCCAAACTGGAGTTTACGATTTTCTACTGCAAAGTTGTCACATGTTCACTGCTTTTCCTTCCCTGCACCCCTTTTCCGTCCACTCATTACCTACCACCCCTTGCACCAAAATCTTTTGGGTTCTGCTTAAATGAATAAAATATCAAGAGATTTGTGCCAACGGACATTCACTTGTTTCCAGTTGACATAAATGTTCTCTCCTTTTGACTTGAAGCATGTGTGTGTGTGTATGTGAGCGTCTCATGTCAATGGAGGGAGCTGTGATGGGACATGGTGTACCTTGTCTCTGATGTTAACATCAAGTTGTCACATAGATCAAACCTCTTCCACTACTGCCAATAATTAAGGCTTTCCTTTTTTATTATTCTTCACTGCAGTCTCCTTCTTTCACTGTTTGACCTTGCCTTCTTACAGCTTCTATCACTACATTTTTTCCCCAAAAAATATTGTTTGTGTTTATGTTCTCTGGAACATCTTAAAGGTAATCAGGTGCTTGTGTTTTGAAAGGTGTGTGTGTGTGTGTGCACGCGCATGTATGAGAGTGATTTTAAAACAAGTAGTGTATGTTCAAATCTTTATCATTTTCCTGCCTTTCTATAGTTCTACCTCTGCATGTTTGTGCATGCATGCATACAGTTCACTATATTTGTCTATATTGTGGATAAATGTGTGTAAAAATGCTGAACAACTGTAATACTCATGATTGTGTGTGCATATGTATATACACATATATGCATATATGCATGCACTTTCTCGCACATACATACATGCTTGTAGGTATTGGTGACATGGAGTGTTATATGTGCATCTCTGTTTTGTTTTCTTAGTCGTAGCATTATTTTTATGAGAATGTCTATCAGAACATCTCTTAATACTTGTATGGGTATGTGTCTTTCCTTTATCTTATCCTCATCTTATTTGTAGTCTTTGTCTTTGTGGAAAAATTCCATTGTCTGCAGTGCATGTATGTATGTATATATATATATATATATATATATATATATAGATATATATATATATATGTATATATATATATATGTATATATATGTATGTATGTATATTTGTAATTGCGAAGGTAAACATGGAGGGGCAGCAAAAGTAGCTTTCCTTAAGCCACCCTGGATCACAATATTCTCATAAGTCTGATTAAAAGAATAATAAAAATAGAAAACCAAAATCAGAAGAAGTAAAACAAGAGCAAAAGTTTTACGACTCCTGATTCACTTGGAGCTGATGAGGAAGAGCCCTGGCTCCCTGGATCTATTTCTCTTCTAAAAGCTCACAATAGTTGGATTATACAGCAATAACAGACAATTCCAATGTTTTATGTCTACAGTAAATTTCAGGACAATTTACAAAAGTTAATCCTTTGTCAAGATCAAGGATGCTATATGTGTCTGCATAGGTGGGGGTTATATATATTTTTTAATGGCAGTACCAGTATTTTCCAGAGATTCTAGTTAGCAGTCTTCTCCTTACCCTGACTTCTTCACTGCTGCCACCACCACCACGTTTGGCATTACCCCCACTTCTCTGCCCAAATATATGAACCTTGCAAATCCTTGGAGGTTCTGAAACTGTCAAATTAGGCTTCCCATTAAGTTCAGTTGTGTCTATAGACCTTACTGTTAACCTTCTGCTTCCTCCCACTCAATTACAACCACCACCAAATACTGAGCAAAATAATTTCCACCAGCTTTGGCTTTTGTTTAATTATCATTGTCCATCCATCTGTCTGTCTCTCTCTATGTTATCTGTTTGTCTATTCATCTGTCATTCTTTCTCACTCTTAAACATTGTTTAAGATATGATGTTATGACTCTCACTGCCTTTAATTCATCGAATCATTGCATTAAAACCTCACTCACTCCCACTGAATCTGAGGGGTTTTTTGTTTATTTTTGTTTTCAGTAATATTATTGCTGTTGTTGTTAAACCCTAGGTTTACCATGTTACAGCAAATTTATAATCCAAAACATCCCAACTGTGACAATCAAGTCTGTTTAATATTATCTGAAATTATATTATTCAGTGCATCCCTCCATTTTAAAAACCATAAATAGGGTATGATTTAAGGTAGATTTAGCCGCTATTTTTAGCAGGTTGAAGTAACCATCTAGAGGTGCTTTCCTTAATGCTGTGGCTTCTGCAGTTTCCCTTTACTAACATTAATATTCTGTTCTGTGGGTAACATTTTCAGCATTAAAACTTCAATTGGTTTTCATTAACTGTTATTACTTTAGCTAGACAGCTGAAATCTTTTAGTTTCTTTGTGTATGATAAATGGGTTGAAAATTTAAATATTTTGTTTAAATGAGGATAAGAAATGGCAGCATTTTATCGCCAATTTATCATAGAATGTTGAAATCAGGTACAGAGAGAATTACATGCGCTGTGTAGTGAGTCATTCAACAGAGCAGTAAACTCAGTTTCAATCTGTTTGATACAGTAGAATAATTTACTGGCAACATAAATTATTATATATATATATATATATATGTATATATATATATATATATATATATATATATATATATATATATATATATATATATATATATATGTTACTTTTTATGAACAATAAGTGTTATTGGTTACAACATTAAGGAAGTGATCTGTGGGAGCAGAACTCTTGAATATGTGCTAACCCTGAGTACGCAGACCCTTCCAACCCATACTTACATGGAAACCATTTGTAAAACAACGATGGCAGTGGTGGTGTTGCCTGTGCTGGGCCAGTTATTGCTCTACTGTTTTTCTAATCATGAGAGATACTAGGAACTGTCTGTGCAACTCGTATAGAATAACTATCACAAAGTACTTCTGCTTGAATGTAATGGTTTATTGGTTTTCTCATTGATTTGTAAATGCTTTGTCAATGCATATTGACAAAAAAATATACACATATGAGGGGGTGCTGAAAAGTTCCTTACTTTGGGTAAAAGAAAATACAGGAGGATCAGTTAATTATGATTTTATTGAACACTAGCAGTATCACCCGGCATTGCTCGGGTTTGTAAGGGAAATAACTATTAAGCATTTTTAGAGAGTTATAGCCAAAAAATAGCAAAAAAATGCATTAAAATGGAAAAAAAATGATGGTAATTTTTTTTTTAAATCGTTGACTCATTGTAGACATTTTTAGAGAGTTACTTCCCATATATAATAGCGAAAAAAATGCATTAAAATGGAAAAAAATGATGGTAAATTATTTTTAAAATCGTAGACTCATCGTAGACACGCGCTAATACTCAGAAGGGCTCGATATGAATCACGACTATAAGATACCCGGTTTTGGTTAAACTGCACCGCAAAATGTGGGAGTAGTTAGGAATCTAAATCGTAGGAGACAGACACACAACCTTACTTTTATATATAAAGATATTCCCCTCTCAGATTCACGCACTTATTGCAGCAGTTCTGTTTTTTTAAGCTCTGTAAGAGAACTCGGAAGGTTGGGCCTTCAACCAGGCTTTCTGTGATACCATTAAAGCCAGGATCTTTTCAGCACTCCCTCATACATCATATACTCATATCACAAGCTTTTTCACTGCTTCTGTCCACCAAATTTTACTCAGAAAGCATTAGTCACTGCAAATGCATTTACTAAACAGTGAGGACCAAGTCCAGAATCATACGGTTGTGAACAAACTTCTTAACCACAAAGTCACTTCTAGCATCCTTTTGTTGTGCTCTGAAATCTGATGAATCATTAATTACAATAACATCATTTATGAAGAGTACAGGTATGTTGTTAAATGAGCTAGTCTTTTTTTTAAATATCCTAATTAGTTCCAGAAGCATTTACAAGCAAGATTTAAACATACACACACCCTAAACATAATAAACAAGAAAGTACAGATAATTTAATTCAATTCTTTACTAGCAAAATCATTCCCATCGCCATGCTTTTTATAAATATACAAATACACATGTATTTGTTTTCCGGGGTTTTTTTGTTTTTTTGTTTTTTGAAACATAGTTTGATACTTATTTAATAAATCAATAATTCAATTTAAGTTCCACTTAAAAAGCTCTGCGTTTAAAATTAAGTTTATATATTGGTATCATTAGTTTTTTCTTGTAATATTATTTCAGGTATTTAATCTTTACTTGTAATACATCAGTTGATAATAATAATAATAATAATAATAATAATAATAATAATAATAATAATGATAATAATAATGAAAAAAAGAAATGGGGAAAGGAAGAGATAGAAAGAAAAGGCTATTTTCTTTAGAAACTTTTTCAATAAAACCTGATACTAACTCAATTAATGTGTGTGTTCAGTTTGACTAATACTTGTACTTTTAACTAGCCAACCACCCATTCTTTTAATTATCTTTGCGCTGTATTCAATGTAAAGATGCGGAGTAGAAAGTATAGTGGCTTTTGTCAGTATTCCAACAACTGGACAAAGCTTAATACTTTGCAAGTCTTCTTTTGACGAGATTAAAAGACAAGGAAAGAGAACAGCTTATTCTTCAAAAGACACGCTCAATTTGGGTCTTATATGGCTTTGCTTTGTTTAACTCATCCAAAGTATTGCAAGCATTAGCTTAGAAAGAGGGATAGAGAGAGAGTGATAAAGAGAGACAGTACATATCTGTATTGACTGTTCATTCCTTATAGAGACATGTGTGTCCTCTACAAAATGGATAGCAAATTACAAGCCATTGGAAAGATACTTTCTTATGGACACTCATGGCATCTCAGCGTTGAAGATTTAAGTCGGTTTATGAAATGAGGCAGAATGTTTTCACAATTACATATTAAGCTGTCTTTGAATTCAGTAAATCTGTATTTGACAGTGCCAATACACAGGAAGGGTCTTGTGAAAACTATTCACTGTTTTCCTGACCTGGCCAAACTGGTCCAGAGAAAATTTGCTGCAAAATTAACTCAACCTCTTCACATTCATTTCCAGCATGCATGTCATCCTCTCAACTCATTTCTGTCTCTTGTGTAATTTTCTAGTGCACATCTCTTATTTATATTGATATCTCTCTTTCTTTCTTTCTTTCTCTCTCTCTCTCCCTCTTTTTGTCTCTCCATCTCTCTCTCTCCATATCCAGGAATTCTGTGTACCTCTCTGTCTCTCTACCAATCTTTATAATATTCAATAATACTCTATTACTCTCACATTTAGTCATTAAAATCTGTCTTCTTGTCCACTGGTTTTGTGTTTCCTCTCACTTGACCTACATGTCTCCTTACCACAAATATGCATTCACTTATTCCCACACTCATATAAGAACCTATACCTACACACACAACAATATGCATAGTGCATGCACACATATACACACATATTTCCTTTCTTTAATTTTACTTTTCTTCTCATTCCTGTCCCTAACACTTCTATTTGAACTCGTTGGTTTGTTTCACTTTCGCTATCTTCTGCCTTCATATTGTTATATCCACTCTTTCTGAACTCTGCACTACATATTCTTTAATTGATAAAAAAAAACAAAAAACAAAAAAAAAAAAGAAAGGAAGAAAACCAAGGTTTAACAACAACAACAGTAACAACAATGTAAATAAATACCCACCCACAAAGCCACAACAATAACAAACATCATCATCATCTAACATCCCCAAATTTTTAAGTGACCAAATCTATAATGATATTAGTAACCTCCTCTAAAGAGAGAAATGGTTAAAATCACTTTGAAAAATTATATGGGTGGAGAATGGTGGTAAAGAGAGAGAGAGAGAGAAAGAAAGGGAGAGAGAAGAAGGCAGCGATGTCAGAATCTTCAACAGGAAGTAAGGCTTTTAGTTCCACCAATATTTGGAATGATTTTTCTCTGGTGAAAAATGTATCAATTCAATTTAGTTTCTAATTTTTTGTTTCTTTTCTTTTATTGTATGTGTGTGTGTGATGATGGCAAGAGGGGAGGTCAGGTGTGATGGTGGTGAGAGGGAGGTCATGTAAGGAGGCAAGAGGGAGGTCATGTTTGGTGGTGTTGGTGTTGGTGGTGATGGTGGTGGTGAGAGGGAGGTCGCTTCTGTTTTATTCTTTCTTTCTTTCTTTCTTTTTTTTTTCATATTAATCTTTTCATCTTTCAAAATATTGGTGAACTTATTGATTCCTGTTTGTATTTTAACGGAGAATTCATCTTTTAACAACATTTACATGAACTTGTTCACCATTTGCCGTGAAACAACAATAACAACAACAGACTTTTATAAATACTCTGTATATAAATCTGATATTTTGTTGGTAGCTTTTGTTGTTTTTTTTGTTTGTTTGTTACTGTTGTTGTAGTGTTTTTCAACTCAAACTCTTGTCTTTGTTGTGTGTCATGACTCTTTTCTCTATATTGCTACAAATGCCTACCTATTTTTAGAGAGTGCTCTTTGACTGACTGACTGACTCATTGAGAATGTTTCTGCTGAATATGTTTTTTTCAGATTTTTGGCTTTGCTTGTAAATCTAGTAGCATAGATGGGGTTTAAGGCAGTGGGGGCACTGTATAACACACAAGTGTTTCTTTAGCTCTAATGCTAAAGACACCTCCTCCCATAAGACAACATGTAAAAGAATATCACTTCTATTGCAGATGTCAATGTTTCTGCTGAATATGTTTTTTTCAGATTTTTGGCTTTGCTTGTAAATCTAGTAGTATAGATGGGGTTTAAGGCAGTGGGGGCACTGTATAACACACGAGTGTTTCTTTAGTTCTAATGCTAAACACACCTCCTCCCATAAGACAACATGTAAAAGAATATCACTTCTATTGCAGATGTCAGTTTCACAACTTCTTATCCCAACTTTCAAGTGCATATTTTCTGTGGCACCAAAATCTTGAGTTCAAACCTTGTCAATAGCATTGTGTTCTGTTCTTTATTGTGAAACAATTTCTCTATTGAATTCTTTTCAAACTTTGCTTAGAAATAGATGATACTACTTCTGTTTTACACTTGAATGCTTTATGTTCTTAAAGGCGTCCAACTGTAAATCACCAGATCAAACCATTTCTATAAATATATGAATTTTCAGAACCTACAGCAAAGGTTGCTTTAAAATAAAATGTGAAATAAGTATGTCAAGAAGGTTTAGATGGTAAATAAATTTGTGCTCTTCAGCACTGAAGGAGGAGGGAAACTGTAACACGTACTTTACAGCTTCAATATTACTTTTGTTCAGTCTATTATGTATAAATGAAATGTTATTGAAGTGTCATAGATCACTACTTCTATAGAACAATACTGAAGGTGACGACAATGCTACATCCTCTCAGAATAAACTGGAAATGCATATTGAATTATTATGAGTGGTGGGAAAACCTCATACCACATTAAATCATAGCTGCTCCACTTCAGACATTTTCTCAAATGTAGTGTATTAAAGATATACCAGCCTGGAGAAGTTCATTTTTCTCAAAGCACTTTTATATATATGGTAATGAAATATTTGCTAGTTTTATAACAGTGAGCTGTGTAGCATCTTGTGGTTTCTGCTTACAGCTAACTGGGCTCAAGTATTTGTGACTAAGTGTCTCAGCCCTGGACATATCGTGTCCTTGATAAATTGTAGCTGGCTTACCCTTTGTCAAGTTATTTTGTCACTTCTGAGTTGACTATTTCATAACACTGGCATTGTGGAGAATTGCAATTCTACATTAGAAATATAAAAAAAAAGAGTGAAACTGTTGAAGACTGTTGGTAATTATGTCCATCAATATGTAAAAACACAAAATAATGATAATAGTCTAAAAATGTTAAAACTACTTTTATTCCCTTATTTATTCCTCCAATGTTGAGATACCTATTTCTTTATTACCTACAAGGGGCTAAACATAGAGGGGGACAAACAAGGACAGACATAGGTATTAAGTCGATTACATCGACCCCAGTGCGTAACTGGTACTTAATTTATTGACCCCGAAAGGATGAAAGGCAAAGTCGACCTCAGCGGAATTTGAACTCACAACATAACGGCAGACGAAATACCGGTAGGCATTTCGCCCGGCATGCTAACGTCTCTGCCAGGAGATACCAAGAGGATGCTAACTATTATTTTTTCAAAACAACAATTTTTCTCATTATATTGAATAAATTATGAGTTTTCTGTAATATCGTTAACTACATGTGATGAACACCCACAATAATAATGAAGACCTGGAAGGAGGACACAGTTCAACAATAGGCTAGTAGACTTTTAGGGAGTAAAGGACTTGTCTACTGGACAGACATCTGTTTGCTGGATATAATGGACTGATCCATACAGGACATGCTATCAAAAGGTTTCTGTAGTTAATTATATATCAAACCAGTGTCAAGTAAAATGCTATTTCTCTTTCATAGAATAAATTTTAGCACTTGCAATAGAAATTGAACTGGCCTTTAGAAACGTCAATGTCTTAGCCACCTGGTTGCTGTATTTTCATTTAAACAATTTGAAAGGAGGCAAAAGTAGTGGTGTTTACCACCTACCATGTATATAACAATGTAAAGTATCTATTCAGTATTTTAGTTATAAAAGACAGAACATTGTTGTTAAGTTATGGAAGTTCTTTGACCATAATAAATAACTGAAAATTGGGAATATTGGAAAAGATCACATTGGTGAAAAAGGAATGGAATGGCATAGGTAAACATTCTTTGATCTGGTTTTTGTTTTATGAGTTAGACAAAAAAGGAGGGGTGAGGACCATCATCTTTTAGAACCCTTCAAGATTGGTGAGATTGTTGTTGTTGATACATAAATCTGAACATAAATCTCCATGGCAAAAACAAGACTGGAAATCTTATTCAAATGATACCTGTCCCAGAGAGAGAGAGAGAGAGCAGAAAACATGTTGGTTGGGAGGGTTGATAAGTAAGTACAAAAATGTGTTTAGAAAGAGGCAACCTACATTCAGCCAACAAATCTCTTTGTATTAAGGGAGGCAAACAAAAGGATAAGGGATAATAAAGAGCCATAAACTGAAAGGCAGTTGTAGTTTAGTCCCAGGTCAGCCTTGACAAAGCAGACCGCAATCAAACCCATTCTGGCCATAATGCAATCATCATTTGTTCTGCTGTAAAGCCCCCATTATGTTACCTAACAACCTTTTTTTTTTAATACTGTGTTGTGATTTGAGAGTTATTTAGCAGCTATTTCTAACAGGTTGAATGGGCCACATAGAGGTTCCTTTGGTGTCTTGTCAAATGGCAGGCTTTCTGTAAAGTAAGCATCACCATGTAGGAAAAATGTTATTATACAGTATAGAATGAAAGTTATTGAAGTAGGTATACTATCCTCAACATGAAGGTAGTTATCTACATTGCCATTGCTTTTATTTGGAATTTTAACTATTCACTTGTTCAGAACACAATTGCTATGGGACGTCAACTTCTTTCATGATGTCTATGATAGCTATATTGAAGTTGGACTTCAATCATATACTGTTTATTTGAACCAATAGCTTACCTCCTACCAACAAAGCTGTTTGGCTTCATTATTTCCAGCTGCTTTATTGATTCCCAGTCTAGTTATAATGTGTCTCCTTACGCTTTCATCCGTGTCCTCACATCACCATTTGTCTTTGACTACTCTACCTTGGGCACACTAGCATCATACGGGGGTCATAACGTTTCGATAAATTTCTTAAATTCCATTTTATTCATTCCACTTTTTTTCTTCCTTTTCAGCAATATTTATTCTGTTCACTAAATCCCTCCGAAATCACCACATTAGTTGATTTGATTATTTTTGGTTTTAGTAGAGAGAAAGAGTGTGTGTGTGTGTTTGTGTGTGTGAGTGTTTTAAAGTTCTTTTTTTTGTTTGTGTGTTTGTTTCTGTGTTTTCCTTTTCTTTATTAGTATTCTGATGTGTCTCATGCAAAGTGTTCGTAAATGGAAATTAAGTGCACATACATACAGGCAAACACTCAGATATATTCATGAGTGCACACTTAGATATGTATATATATATATATACATATATACAACCATGTGCACTCACTTATATACACACAAGCACACTTGTGTGTGTAACAATTACACATAAATATATTCACATATACATGGCTGAAATATACATACACATATGCACATCGATATATATATATATATATATATATATATATATATATATATACATATATATATATATACATATACATACATACATATATATATATACATACATATATGTACGCAACATACATATACACACTTTCAGATATGTGCGCACTCAAATATAACATACACACTCTCAAATATAAGCATGCATGCAAACTCATATATATATATACACATGTACACTGAAATATACACGGCCACATGCACTTTCAAAAACACAGATCGAATGTGTATACACACTGACACAGATTTGTGTTGTAATTTCATACTATCCCTCCTACAATCTTATGAAGATATTAAAATCCTTGACAAGCACACACATTTGAAACATAATCACATGTGCACATACACACAGACAACAAACACGACCATACCATACTACACACATACACACACACACACTCACACTCAGCTTTCATTTAATGAATTTTGTTAATTTTTAGTTAATAGCCACTATAGACTCTATGTTGAGATTACAGTCACTATTATTTGTTTTTCTTCTTGTTGGAATTCAATGACCTCACAAAACATGGTTGCAATGTTTTCATTGGTTGTTACTTGCTTTTGAAGCCATTTGCAATTAGATGTTCTGTGTTGTTGCTACTGCAGCACTTCTCTGGTCAATGAGATGCAGTCAGCTGAAGTGACATACACCTAAGGATACACTTGAAATATTTTGCCTGAAATATATATATATATATATATATGTTTTTTTTTTTATTGCACTTTTATATTGTTTCCTTTTTTTTTCCTTCTTTACTTTATTAATTTAATTTTTTTTTTTTCTTAAATTATTTTTTTTAACACAAACCTAGAAATGTGATCAAACAAACCAAGAGCTTTGAATTGTCGTGTTGTCACGAAAGTTCACATATATTATGCTAATTCTTCCTATAGACAATTTTCTTTGAAAGAGAAAGCATTAGCTTTCAGACCATTCATGTCTATGAGTTAATACTATTTCTATTTCAATACTCTGAGTGTGTGTGTGTGTGTGTGGATAATATCATAGATAAAATAGAAATCCTGTTTGCTATTCACAATTCAGAATTTCACACCAAATCAGAATAGCAAGGTTTCTCACAATGTTAGCAATACAGCAAGAGACTTTACAACAAAGCCACCTGCTGAGGATGACATCTAATAACTGTTGGCTTTCTGTGAAGCATGTATTTTCAATCAATCTGCAAAAAGAATTTGTTCAAAGGGGAAAGGTTTCGTGCTAGCTTGTCCCAACCTACGCTTTTGCTCTAACACTGTTCAAATACTGGATCCAAAATGCGCAACAGATATAAATTTGAATTCAAAGGCATTTCTGTTAGTATCCTGCAAGACTGAACAAACTATGAGATCATAGCAGTTTAAATTTGATTTGCAAAATTTTTGATCCGCTATTCTCTCCTGAATGAATTACTCTAGTAGAGCCTTTTGTGTATGTATATATGTAGTATGCGTGTGTTTTGGGGGTTTGTATCTTTTACTTCTTCAATCATTAGACTGTTTCCTGCTAGGGCACCATCTTGAAGAATTCCATTTAGTTGACTGAATTGACTCCAGTACTTATTTTTTAAAGCCTGTTAACTTATTCTATCGGCCCCTTTTTGGTGAACTGCCAACTTATAGGGATGTAAATACACCAACACAACCTGTCAAGCTGTAGTGGAGGGGAGAAACACAGACACAAACATACACACACACTCTCTCACTCACACACATACACACACACAAACACACACATTCTCACACACACACGCAAACACACACAAATAAACACACACGTATAAATCAGGCTTCTTTCAGTTTCTGTGTACCAAGTCCACCCACAAGGCTTTAGTCGGCCTGAGGCTAGAGTAGAAGGCACTTGACCAAGGTGCCATGCAGTAGGACTGAACCCAGAACCATGTGGCTGGGAAGCAAGCTTCTTACCACAATGCCACCCTATGCCATTAGAAATAAATTGGATAGAGCCAAACTAAGGGTATCACTTACTTAGGACATCAACCACTTTGGTGCTTTGTGTTTCTAAATTCAAATCTTGGTCCTGTTTTAGTTTGAATTTTTATTGATCCAGTCACAATAAAATATATAGTCATAATATTGACATCACACCAACTAGATTCCCTTTCTTTAAATAATGTAAGGTGTTAGTCTTCAGTTGGATCTGTAAAAGAAATTATGTATGCAAGTGTGTGTGTGTGTGTGTTGTGTGTATGTATGTGTAAATAGACTATATTTATTTTTAAAGATTTTATTTGTTAGAAAATTTACAAGCAGTGCATCTTCATTTTCAAAGAACTTCTGAAAAATTAGTGGAAAAAAAAGCAAAAAGAAATGTTTAATATAAAAGAATCAACTGTAAAGATGAAGAAAATCAAATAACTCCAAATATTCTTATAGTTAGTTATTCTACAACAAGCATATAAAATGTTTTACCTTGTACAAGGCAAACAAAATTAATTTAGATTGTGCAAGGGTTGGTACAAGACTTATAGGTTTTTGGATAATTAAACGAAGAAATGTAATTACTTGCTAAACTGGGATATTTATTGTGAATTTTCTCTTTCTTTTCTCTTTCTTCTCTCTCTCTATTTCTCTCACTTTCTCTTTCTCTTTTTAAGAATAGTTTTGAGCTCAACTATTAGACTTAACAGATGCCTGTTTAATTTTGCAAGAATCAATCATTTGTGCCGTAAGTTGTCTTGTAAAACATCGAGTAATTCTCATCACTGGCCAACCACTACAAACTTTAACTTTTTAAGATGAAGCTGGTGATGGGACAAAACTCTTGATGGTAGTGTTGGTGAGAGAGGAGTTGTGTTGTTACTTAGTAATATTCACTGACCTTGAAAACAACAAATGGTTTGCTGGTTGCAAAATCTTTAAATTATTGAATACTTTGAAATTTCCAATTTATTTTATTTCAATTCTCTTGTTCTTTTTACTGTATTTTTATCACACAAAAAAATTTATTTGTTTCGTAAATTAATTAATTTATTTCTATTTTATATTTTCAGGTAAGTATCCAGAAATTCCATCTACAAATTTCTTTCATTTCAACTTTTCTTTAATATTGACCAAAAACCAGTCTATTGTAAGAAGGGTGGGAAAAAAGAATAAGTAAAACTCCCTGAAAAATAAGGTAAACAAAATTTTTCTTTACAATTTCTATTTCCTCTATATAATGTTTTCTAAAAATTACATTCTGGCTGGATTTTGCATGTATTTGAATAAAACTAATCATTATTCATATCACATCAGAACAGAAAATAGCAGACAAGATTTGAAAGGATGGAAGAAATTTAAAGTTTTTTGAAAATGCTTTTATTTTTTTTTTGCTTTCCATTTTGTTTTATTTTTGCTGCTCTTGTGTTGTTCATGATGTCAGCAAAACCAACTATTTCTATTGATGTTTTATTCTGTTTGTGATTTCATTGTTCTCTCTCTCTCTCTCTAAATTCTAAATGCTTTTTGTTTTGTTTTTGTTTTTTTAATTTTTGTTATTTTTATTATTGCGTGCTTGCATTTGTTTGTGTGTGTTAGTGTGGTTTGCTGAAATCCTGAAGACCAACTGGGAAAAAAATTATCATTTAAAGCAAAAGAAGAGAATGGAATGGAATTAACATACATTTATATGCAATTACAACACTGAATTCCAAAGAAAATTTTAATTACTGAAAAGAACAGAGAATTGTAATCCTAGCATAAAAATAAAAATAAAAATAAAAAAATTACAACTGGATAAGAAATATACACACATGGAGATATATATATATATATATATATATATATATTATATATATATATATATATAATATATATATACATATATATATATATATATGTATGTATTATGAAATCATCTTTTGAAACAGTTCTGAAAATAAAAGAGAATTTTAGAATTTTCTGAATGTAATCAAGCATAATGGGATGTTATTTTAGAAAATATTTACGGGGGGTGTGATAGTGGTTGTGTGTGTGTGTGTATGGAGGTGGGAATGTGTTTTATTTAAAGTTTTATTGATAAATGATAGTTTGAGTCTGGTGTCTCATGCTGAACTCTTCTCAGAAGTTACGTTATCTCAGAAGTTTCACGCCAAAGTCTTTGTTTAATTGTTGCATTTATTTTTCTCTGTTTGTGTGAGTGTGTGTGTGTGTGCACACTTATATGCATTCATTTAAGATAAAAATAAAGAAAATGCAACTGAAGATTATATGCAGATGTTATGTAAGGAATTTTTGAGACAAAGATCTGTAAATCAAAATCAATAGAAAACGACATTTGAAAACCACATGAAGTTTGGCAGTTTGTCACTGGCACTGTGTTGCTTCTGTGTCTAATAGACTTAACTTTCAATGGTTAAGTCCACCTAGTGTTATAGAGGTTCTGCATGCAGTATAATTAAACATAGGTTTCAATGGCAGCACTGTAGATTTCAGTTACTGAGTTTAATTTACCCACATTTGCATACATACACATACAAACACACATACACATCTCAAGAAAAGCTACCTTTTTAGCAACAGAGAACATTCTTATATAAGAGAAAAATTCTCTCTCATCTGCTTAATGCTTTGGATAAACAAAGATAAACCCTGTCTCTTATATTTTCTTGAGTTTCAGAAACGGATTAACTTATTTTTAAGGAATCTTGCATAAAAAGAAGTAGAATTTATTTTGAATTGAGAAAATTGAAAATTATCCTTTTCTCAACCATCATGTTGTATACTCAGAGTTCGCTCTGAATGTATGTTGAAAGTATATGGGTGACATGTACTTACAAAAGCAATCAGTTTTCAGTTCCTTCAGACAATTATACTATCTTACGGAACATTTGGAGTTTCACCTTAATATGTGGGATCTAAACTTATCCTCTAGAGTGTATTCATAATTTCTTAAAATAAAATACTAAGTCTGTTACAGGATTCTTCAAAATGTTATTGTATAAAAAATTTCCAGCTGTTTAAATTCTGTTGTATTCAGTTACATCATAGCACTTTAAGTATTTACTCCACTTAAAACACCTTTGGTATCTTAATTTGAGTGAATAGAAGGAATACTGGAGTTTTATGGAAATATTCTATGAAATAAAACTTCCTCTTTACTTGTCACACACATACATACATACATACATACATACATACATACATACATAAAACAAAACATACAAATCTGCATACATACATACATACATACATACATACATACATACATACATACATACATACATATGCATACATACATACATACATACTTACATACATACATACATACATACATACATACATACATACATACATACATACATACATACATACATACACTGCTGTTGATGTTGAAATTTCAATGATGGAGCACTGGATCTAGGTTAGAAACCTGCTCATTCTCTATTTGCAAGAATCTTGAAATAAAACTGAATAATGACATGTGCGTGCACATGTACACACACACACAATTGAACTGACTTTCTATGTTACTTCTTTATCTTTCGCAAATAGATGGAAGACAAAACTGCCTCTAGCGGGTTTTGAATCAGCAACAGTGAGATTTAGAATTATTGATATAAAGTTTTGGGTAAAAACAATATTGTTGTCTATGTAGGTATTAGCGTATAGTTTAGTTAACAGAGCTGATAAGTATCATTGACTAAATTGGTATTAGCATAGTTAACAGAGCCATTAAAAATTGATGACTATAAAGATATTAGTATATTTTAGTTAACTGATTCAATATTGGTGACTATATAGGTATAGTTAACTGGACCAAAAAAATGACTTAAAAAAATGTCATTAAATTGTTTTTATAGTTTAGTTTATCCATTGGGAATCACTCATTCTCCCAATACTTTTAAAGAATCTTATAAAGCTAAATTTGATATTGATTTTCGGGGAGTATTTTTAAAAGCTCAAGTACTGAACTCATTGGTGATTTGTTTTTATAGAACCATCTTGAATGGATGTGTAATTTCTGACTATAGTAATAATGATTATATTACCAACTTGTAACAGCAATCTTATTAGCTTCAGAAATATTAATTAAAGTATGTACATTAATCAGTATATATTCTTCACAGACTGTGGTCAATAGCAATGTACTTCTATCATATTGCTCTGTATTATGAAATTTATAGCTAACCAACACTTGTCTTGTTTAAGATTTGTTAAACAATTTATATTTAAATCTGAATCCCAATTTAAAGATATTAAAAGGAATGTATTAGAAACTGCATTTGTTTATTTTATTGTTTCATCTAAAATGAATACATACAGAAATAACCCAGGTACGTATTTTGTCAAACACCTGCATATATGAAACCTAGCTTCAGCTGGTTTGTTACATGTAAATTAATTACGGTTTTAACTATTTTGACCCTTACTCATGTGAGACCACTACTTTCAATTAGTTGATACAGAATCACATATTTTAAAGTGTTCATATTTAAAATAAAATCTTCCCCTCATCAGTTCCTGTTAGGACATTGTACTAAGTTATGTTCTTGGTATCAGATTTAATATAAATTCCAAAAGTTATTTTGCAAAATTAAAAGTTAGTTATTTAGTTCAATCCATCAAATTCTTCATAAAAAACAAAATCATTGAAGCACCTACATTTCATCATAAATCTGGTCAAGGGCAGTGAGCAAGCAGAAACAGCATACTGAGCAAAATGCTTAACCACATTACTTCCAACATTTTAGAATCTGAGTTCAGCCTCCACTAAGTTCAACTTTGCTTTTCATCCATTGAGGGTTAATAAAATAAGTACTAGTCGAGCACTGGAGTTGATGTAGAAAGGATTATTATTATTATTATTATTATGTTGGGCATTGAACTGTCAGAATTGTTTGCAAGTTGGGCAGAATGTTCAGTTCTGAGTTAAAATTCTGCCGGGGTCAACTTTGCCTTTCATCCTTTCGGAGTCAATAAATAAGTACCCCAAATTTCAGGCCTTGTGCGTTTAGTAGACAGTATATTATTATTATTATTATTATTATTATTATTATTATTATTATTATTATTACTATTACTATTATTATTATTATTATTATTATTATTATCATTATCATTATTATTGCAATGAATCAGTAGGGTTGTTAGAGCACTGGAAAAATTATTTGGCAGTATTTGTTCATGACCAATTTAACTTCCCATCCCTTTCAGGGTCAATGGTATCAAGTATCCTTTCCCTTCAAAAATGCTAGCCTTGTGCCTAAATTGAAAACAGTTATTTTTGTTATTCTTCATTACATGCTCTGGGTATAAAATCTTTAGGGTTTTTTTTTTCTTCAAACTACCTGTCAAACCTTATCAAATGTTGTACTTTTCTAAGAATATGAGCTGTTCTAAGGAGGTTAGATTTTTGACCACTCACATATCTCGTCTTGATTCTAAACCATTCTTGGTGATGCATTAATTATGGGGGACAGAATCTAATTCACCGATGATAATTGGAATGACTTCTACTTTTACTACTGGACATTCCCACATTCTTGAGATTTCTGCTGCTAACTCAGCATTTTTGGAAATCATTTCCACTTTTTTGTTGGCAATTTTTGCTTCCTTTTTTTGCATCTGATGTTATTATTTTTTTTAAATAAGGTGGAAGAATGCCAGAAATGGTATCTCTCTAGATTAAGAAAGGCTCTATACTATTTAGTTTCAATACATTACACTCCAAGTTCAAATCTTACCAAGGTTGATTCTATATTTCAGCCGCATAGGGTCGCTAAAACAAATATGTTGGGGTGGATCCTATTTACTCTTCTCTACTCTTCTTTCTACAATTTTCTGACTTTCTACAGGCATGGCAGGAATCATTAAAAATTTCGCTGCATTGCCAGCAACTCTTGATCTTTGGTTTTACAGTTTACTTACACCCATGGGATTAAATCCTCTCCAGGTTTTTCTAAACACCATGCTTTGGTTTTTACTGGACTATTAAGATTTTTAATATCTAACTCCATGTCAACGCCTGATCCAGCAGATCTGTGGTCAAAGGTGTTCCCATTGTGATCACATTATCTTATATTCAGGCAAGGTGTAATCAATATAAATTTTTTGCTGTTGTATGTAAGATGACAAAGTGTGATTTGATGGAAGTTTAGTTACCATCTCCAGCAGGTTGAGAGATCATATTCAAGCACTTTCATTGGCTTTCTCAGCTGCTAAGATGATGTTTGTAAGTGAGAGGTGTCAACGAAATCAATCAAGCAACTTTGAAGAATGCAGTACTGAAGTTGTACTGTTGAAGTCGCTCCTTTGTGGTGCAAAGTTAACTAGTAGAGTGGTAGCATGCATTAGCACCTTTACAATAATAATAATAATAGTAATAATAATAATAATAATGATAATAATGACAATAGTAATAGCATTAGGGCATTGGTAGTAATAATTCAATAGCAGCAATTGCGTCAGCATTGTGCAGTAATCGTTATAAATTACTAACCATCTCCCCCAAGTGTTCTGAGCGGCTGTACTTTAGCCATTAATATTGCCCCCTGTTTAACTGAAATGCATATTTTGCTGCACAGCTAATTGTGCACACACGTAGTAATAACCTTGCATAATTAAAGTATTAAATAGCATTTTGCTATTTCTGACACCATCTCTGAGTCACACACTCGACTCTGTCACTTTCAGTGGAACTTCCCTCTCTCTCTCTCTCTCTCTTCTTCTCCCCCTCTCTCTCTCCCCTCTCTCTCTCCCCCTCTCTCTTCTCCCCCTCTCTCTTCTCCCCCTCTCTCTTTCCCTGCCTGCCTCTTTTTCTCACTATCTTTTACCTGTTTCTTTTCTCTCTCTGTCTCTTCTATTTGTCTCTCTACTCACTTTCAATCTTTCTATGGTTCCACCACTCTAACTTCTTCCTCTCTCTCTCTCTCTCCTCTCTCTTCTCCCCCTCTCTCTCTTCCCCTCTCTCTCTCTCTCCCCCTCTCTCTTCTCCCCCTCTCTCTTTCCCTGCCTGCCTCTTTTTCTCACTATCTTTTACCTGTTTCTTTTCTCTCTCTGTCTCTTCTATTTGTCTCTCTACTCACTTTCAATCTTTCTATGGTTCCACACTCTAACTTCTTCCTCTCTCTCTCTCTCTCTCGCTCCCTCTCTCTCTTCTTTCTGTACTTTCACTTTTCTTTCCCTTTCTCACCATCACTTCTCTATCTCTCAGTTTTCCTCTCTTTCCCTCTCTATTAAATTTTCTTTATTTCTATCTTTATTGCATTTACCTCCCATCATTCTTTTCTCTCCTTCTCACTAACCCTATCCTCTTTATCGTCCCCTTTTACACTCTATTTTCCCCAGACTCTCTCTCCTCTCACTCTCTCTCTCTGACCACTCATCCTTTGCTCTTTCCTTAACACTCTTTCTCTCCTCTTTTTTACTACTTTCTCTTTCTCCATGATTTCTCTGCCTCTCCTAATACTTTTACCTCCAACCTATTCTCACATCCTCTTCTATATTCCTTTCCTTCTCTCCTGCCCTCCATCACTCCTTGCTTTCTTCTGTATGCTTTCTCTCTCCTCTCCTTTTTATCACTCTCCTTCACTTGGACCATCTTATGGTCTTCTACTCCTTCTGCTTCTGCCTCAAAGATGTTCTTATTTAAAAACACTCACACACACACACACATAATATATACATATATATTGTGTATGCACACACACACACACACACACACACACACACACATAATATATATGTATATATATTGTGTATGCACACACACACATACACACACACACACACACACACACACACACACACACACACACACACACACACACACATAAATTTTCTTTTTGTCACTGACACATGCATGTCTCTCTGTCCCAGAAATACAAATGCAACTATATATGTGTATATATATATATGTGTGTGTATCTATATATATATGTGTGTGTATGTATATATATATATATATATATGTGTGTGTGTGTACATATATATGTGTACATATATATATATGTGTGTGTGTGTGCATGTGTGCATATACACACTGACACACACACACATACACATACATGCAAATGCTCACACACTCAGAAACATAAATAACTATCATATAATTACTATACATATAATTGAAATGCATATACAACATTCTGCCAGCTTGTGGCACACACACAGATTACACAATATACACACATATATACACATGCACATTACACACGTGTCTTCTTCTAATTCAGTTTACATTCTCTTCCAATTATTACAACCCTGCTGCTGTTTCCAGATTCCTCTCTCTCTCTCTCTCTTCCCCATCCTTAGTCTCTAACTTCTCCCCCTGTCCCCCCACACCACCACCACCACCACCACCACAACAACAATTACCCATCCCTTCTTCCACCCCAATATTTCTTCCCAAATCAGTTCCCTCCCTTCCACGCTCCTATCTATAATAGTTACTCCATTCTCCCCTGGTAGTTCTGCATACAACCCATGTGGACCTTTAAGGAGGAGAAAGGTCTTCTATTTAAAAACAAATAAAGATGGATAAAGGATGTTATGGGGTGGTCGGATGGATAGATGGATGGATGGATAGTGCTGGTGCGGGGTTTAATGGTGGTGGTGGTTGTGACTGTGAAGGCAGAATTGATGTTACTGTAGTGGTAGTGGTGGTGATTGTTAATATAGGGTTCCTGTTGTAGTGGTGGTTGTGGTGGTTAATGCAGAGTCCCTCTCAAATCGGTGGTGGTGGTGGTGGTGGTTGAGAGGGTGTTACTGTTGTTGTTGTGGTGGTGGTGTAGAGGATGTTACTGTGGTTGTTGTTGTGGAGGTGGTGGTAGTGACAGTGGTAGTGATGATGGTTGTGGTGGTTGAGAATATGTGGTGGTGGTGGTGGTGGTGGCAGTGGTGGTGGTAGTGACTGTGGTTGTGGTGTTGTTGTGGTGATGGTGGTGGTGGTGGTGGTGGTTGAGAGGGTGGTGTTTTTGTGGTGGTGGTGGTGGTTGAGAGGATGTTACTGTTGTTGTTGGTGTTGTTGTTGTGGTGGTGGTTGTGGTGGAAAGGATGTTACTGTGGTTGCTGTTGTGGAGGGGGTGGTAGTGACGGTGGTTGTGGTGGTTGAGAGGGTGTTGTTGTTGTGGTGGTGGTGGTTGAGGGGTTGAAAGGATATTCCTGTGATTGTTGTGGGGATTTAATGTAGAGATTTTGTTGTGGCTGTTGTGCAAATTGAGAAGATGTTATTGTTGTGGTTGCAGTTGTTAACATTCTTGTCATGTTCCTTGTGGCATGAGTTTAAGGAGCTGATGTTGTTGTTGTTGGCGTTCTTAGTGATGGTGATGGCCATGGTGATGCAACCTCACCCTGGTTAGGTTTGCCTGTTTATCATAAGAGATTCAGTACTAGTGGTTATCGTAGTAGTAGTAGTAGTAGTAGTAGTAGTAGTAGTGATGGTGGTGGTGGTAGTAGTAGTAGTAGTAGTAGTAGTAGTGATGGTGGTGGTAGTAGTAGTAGTAGTAGTAGTGATGGTGGTGGTGGTAGTAGTAGTAGTAGTAGTAGTATAGCTTCTGGTCAGCTCTGGTTGAGCAGTCTTACAATCAAAGGCTTTCCAGCCATGGTCACACCATCTTATCGAAACAGTGTCTCTGGGACACATTATCCAGAGATTAGGCTACTATTTTTAGTAGCTCAAATGACCATATTACAGCCACCCTTCTTATGGTTGTATTATATAGTGGTATTATTCTGTGGTGGTGGTGGTGATGGTGGTCTAATTACAAAACATTGTGATGGTACTGGTTGTAGCTGAGGTTGTGATGATGGTGTTAGTCATTGTTGGGGGTGATTGTGGCAACAGTGGAGTTGGTAATGTTGTTTAGTAGTAGTAGTAGTAGTATAGTAGTAGTAGTAGTAGTGTTGGTAGTGGTGGTGGTGATAGTAGTAGTAGTGGTGGTGGTGGTGGTGGTGGTAGTAGTAGTAGTAGTAGTAGTAGTAGTGACAGCGATTTTTGGAGTGATGATGAGGCTTATGGTGGAGTGGAGTAAGTGGTAGTGGTAGTTAAAGTTGTTGGGGAAGCAAGATAATTTTGATGGAGGCAATAATTGTGTTGCCGAAGATGCTGACAATGATGATGATGAGGATGATGACGATGACGATGATGATGATTAGTAACTGGTGGTAGCGACTGGAGTGGAAATGGTGGTTGTAATAATGAAATTGTGAAGGTGGTGGTGGTGGTGGTGGTAGTGGTGGTTATAATGATGGTGACAGGTGGTGGAGTTTTGTTGATTATGATGGTGTGTTGCTTATGGCGGTGGTGTTGGTGGTGGTGGTTTTTAACAATGCTGGAGTAGTCTGTGGCACTGTCCACTTCCGACTGTCTTCAAGCTCTAGTTACTTAATTGGAAGAATTAATGGTTGCTAGTTACATATGCTCTCACATTCTCATTTACATACACTCTCACTCATATTCACTCATTCATTCAAACACACACTTTCACTCTTATACATACTCCTTTTTATATCCATACATATTCACACACACACACACACACACACAGAGGCATTTCCTAAGACAATTTCATTCCAGACACACATACACACACACACTCACACACCTATATACTTACACATGCACACCTACAAACACATTCATATGTATACAAGCACATACTCAGTCACACACACACACACACATAAGCATTAACATACACACACAACAATATGTACACATGTATCCACACTTTGACATAACACACTACTGATGCAAACTGATACGCTTCGAAGAAAACTCCAAGACAAATTATTTACACACTCACAAACATCACCCATTGCTCAGTTTAACCCTGCCACCTAGCCCTTGGATACTTCAGCAGAGTCCCCTATTCTGAAGTAAGCATTTGTGCAAAAGTTCCCAACTTAATGATAAGTTTCTCATTTTCTTTCTCCCCAATCTCTAAGTTTCTAAAAAAAATCTAAACAATGCTTGAACATCCCTGACTAAGTCATTAAAATAAAAGATGTTATCAGAAATCATATGTGATTACACATGCATATAGTGTGTATGCATGAGTTTGAGCATTTATGCTCCCCATGTCTCTCACACTCATGCACATGAACATTCACACAGATATAAACATTCATACACTGTTCTTCACCTTTTTTAAAACATACATATCATCATCATCATCATTTAGCGTCCGCTTTCGAAGCTATCATGGGCTGGACGGTTCAACTGGGGTCTGGGAAGCCAGAAGGCTGCACCAGGCCCAGTCTGATCTGGCAATGTTTCTACAGCTGGATGCCCTTCCTAACGCCAACCACTCCGTGAGTGTAGTGGGTGCTTTTTACGTGCCACTGGCACAGGTGCCAGACGGGGCTGGCAAACAGCCATGGTTGGATGGTGCTTTTTATGTGCCACTGGCACGGGGGCCAGGCAAGGCTGGCAACGGCCACGATCGGATGGTGCTTTTTATGTGCCACCAGCATGGAGGCCCATTGGGGTGGCGCTGGCAACGGCCACGTTCGGATGGCTCACTTACATGCCGCCGGCACTGGTATCACAGCTGCAATTTCCATTGATGTTGATCGATTTCGACATACTTACAAATAAATGCATAGAAATATGCACATACAAACACATACATACACACAGGCCCATAATATATATGTGCTTGTGTGTAAAATATTACTCTTTACTCTTTTTACTGGAGCACCGCCTTTAGTTGATCAAATCGACCCTGGACTTATTCTTTGTACGCCCA
>NC_043009.1:49949202-49951072 GCF_006345805.1 Octopus sinensis | reverse complement strand
GTTTATTACACTGATCCTATCAGTGAGCAAAGTATTCAGTATGTGTCACTGAGATTTAAATTTTATATTAGCAGTCTAAGTAATGCACTATTCGTAGTTTCAGAGATGCATGACGTGTGCCTGTTGTTCAGAAGTTTAGTTCTATGTTCCAAGGCTGTTGTCATTGGATTGTGAATGCTGTTCATTCTTATTGGCCAGCGCAGGTCATGTGATGGTGGAGTTGGTATCTTGGGGCGGCGAGCTGGCAGAATCGTTAGCACGCCGGACGAAATGCGTAGCCATATTTCGTCTGCTGTTACGTTCTCAGTTCAAATTCTGCCGAGGTCGACTTTGCCTTTCATCCATTCGGGGTCGATTAAATAAGTACCAGTTGCACACTGGGGTCGATGTAATTGACTTAATCCATTTTGTTCCCTCTGTGTGTAGCCCCTTGTGGGTAGTAAAGAAATAGGTATCTTGGTCACTGGTGGTGAAAAAATTTGAATATGGAAAGTAGTCTCCCTTGCTCTGGTTCAAAATTCTAGTTAAAAACTTTTGTGAATATTGAAATTTAAAACTTTCAATAACATTTATAGGATAGTATTAACAGTTCATGGATTAAAAATTAATCAGCAGAGGTCCCATTACTATAATCAAAACAAGAAATCAGTTTTGTATAAAAAAAAAAAAATACTGTGGGCAGTTGTAATATACTCTTTTACTCTCTTTTACTCTTTTACTTGTTTCAGTCATTTGACTGTGGCCATGCTGGAGTACCGCCTTTAGTCGAGCAAATTGACCCCAGGACTTTTTCTTTGAAAGCCTAGTACTTATTCTATCGGTCACTTTTTCCAAACCGCTAAGTTACAGGGACGTAAACACACCAGAATCAGTTATCAAGCAATGTTGTGGGGGACAAACACAGACATACAAACATATATGCGCACACATACATATACATATATACATATATATGCATATATACGACAGGCTTCTTTCAGTTTCCGTCTACCAAATCCACTCACAAGGCTTTGGTCGGCCCAAGGCTACAGTAGAAGACATTTGCCCAAGGTGCCATGCAGTGGGACTGAACCTGGAACCATGTGGTTGGTTAGCAAGCTACTTACCACACGGCCACTCCTACACCTATATGTGGAGGAAATAAAGAGCTATGCCGGTGGAACCAATTATAGTAAGTTATTATTATATGTACAGTTTCTCACCGAGACAAAGGCGATAGCTGCACATTTCTAGTGAAAAAGAAAATGTTTCAGGTTATACTGTGCAAGACATTTTCCTAATTCTTGAACCACCAGGTAAAATAAGATTGGGATGAAAAGTCTTTCCATAAGCTTGGGCATATTAGAGTGCATACACAGAGGAAAACTTTCTTCAAAGTCATTGGTTGTGAGTCCAACGCAGTTCCTCAGAATACCACCAATAGGGGTGAAAGTCAAAGTATATATATAACCTGCGGCCTTCGAAAAGGAGGAACCATTCAGTTGACAGGCAGTTGGAGATGAGTCCTTAGGATTGAGCTTGCACCAGTGTTAACATATGAGTGTGTATATATGTTTGTGAGTGTATATATAAACATGGCATAGGATTTTGTCCAGCACTTTAATCTATGTATTCATGATCTGTTCATGTGCACACACACATACACATGTAGAGGTAAATGTATGCATTTATCGATATGTCTGTATGCATATATATATATATATATCTGTGTGTGTGTGCATATGTGTGTATATATACATACATATATTCATATAAATATATATATTTTATGTATGCATATATATATATAATGTTATGACATAATATATACATATATATATATATATATCTGCACAAATACACACTGGCACTGTGTGTGTGTGTGTGTGTG
>NC_043009.1:49936702-49944202 GCF_006345805.1 Octopus sinensis | reverse complement strand
TCTGGCAATGTTTCTACGGCTGGATGCTCTTCCTAACGGCAACCACTCCATGAGTGTAGTGGGTGCTTTTTACGTGCCACCAGCACAGGTGCCAGACGAGGCTGGCAAACGGCCACAATCGGATGGTGTTTTTTACGTGCCACCGGCACGGAGGCCAGGTGAGGCTGGCAAACGGCCAAATAATAATAATAATAATAATAATAATAATAATAATTTCTTACACATGCACAAGGCCAGAAAGTTGAGAAAGGAACACAGTAGTTTATAGTTCAAATCTAGCTTCCCTCATTGTTCAAACCCTTCTGAGGTTGATAAAATAAAAGACCAGCCAAGAACTGACAAAGACATTTTGTCCAATGTCCTAATGTTCCTGCTAATTTACTACTACTACTTCTACCACCACCAATAATAATGACAATAGTAATAATGATTTCAAATTTTGGTACAAGGCCAGCAATTTCAGGGGAGGGGATAAGTACCAGTTGATTACACCAACCCCAGTATTCAACTGGTACTTATTTCATCGACCCTGAAAGGTTGAAAGGCATTTCAACCTCGGCAGAATTTGAACTCAGAACACGAAGATAGATGAAATAGCATTTCACCCAGCTTGCTAATACTTCTGTCAGCTCACCACCGCAATAATAATAATAATAATAATAATAATAATAATTGCCTTGATGTAATACCAGACAGTAGCTCCCATGACTTTTGATTTTAATTCATTGGAAGTGTTATGTGCATATTTTGTCTTGGTATAAAAGATGGGCTACAGCTAATGTTCTGCTCAATACCACAGATTTGCTTGTCAGTAACTTGACCTTAACCATATCCCTTAGTGGCTGATGATATGTGCTTCTCTGGGTAGTGGGAGAGCATCATAGCCAAGTGTTGAGAGGGATTCTTTTGGGTTTTCTTGTATTAGCAACAAGGGCCAATCAATCAGTCAATAAATAATGATAATAATAATAATAATAATAATAATATAAATAATCATGATAACAATAATAATAATAATAATAATGATGAGGACGATAATAATAATGATGATGATGATAATAATAATAATCATGATAATAATAATGATGATGATGATGATAATCATCATCGTCATCATCGTTTAACGTCCGTTTTCCATGCTAGCATGGGTTGGACGGTGCAACTGGGGTCTGGGAAGCCAGAAGGCTGTGCCAGGCCCAGTCTGATCTGGCAGTGTTTCTACAGCTGGATGCCCTTCCTAACACCAACCACTTCATGGGTGTAGTTGGTGCCTTTTACGTGCCACCTGCACAGGTGCCAGACAAGGCTGGCAAACGGCCACGATCGGATGGTGCTTTTTACGTGCCACCGGCATGGGGGCCAGACGAGTCTGGCAACGGCCACGATCGGATGGTGCTTTATTTCGAATGTCGTTTCGTAATCTATAGCTGTACAATTTTATCATGATAATAATAATAATGATAATAATAATAACAATAATAATAATAATAATAATAATAATAATAATAATAATAATAATAATAATAACTGATAATAATAATAACAATAATAATAATAATAATAATACAATAATAATAATAATAATAATAATATAATATAATAATAATAAAATGCTCATAATAATAACAATAATCATAATAATAATAATCATAATAATGATAATAATAATAACAATAATAATAATAATAATAATGATAATAATATAACAATAATACTAATAATAATAATATAATAATAATATATAATAATATAATAATAATCATCATGATAAAAATAATAAAATCATAATAATCATAATAATCATAATAATAATAATAATGATTTCTAACACTGGTTCAATGTTAGTATCTTTGAGTAACTTATAGTCATTATATCAACTCTAGTACTTGACTGGTATTTATTTATTATTCAAATATTGAGGGATATAAGCTATAATGCTTCAAGGCATTTAATCCATTAATCTATAATTTCTGCTGCTCTCTAACATCAGAAAGTTAATAATAACAACAGCAGTATATCTCTGGAAGAAATGAAGAAAATATTCAAATATTATAACAATAAATCTTTGAAAGAAATTAAGAAACTATCCAGAGATATTCAAAATGGAGGGATTGAAAGCAGAAACAATCTGTATAATTATAAGTGCCTTAGGAATGATAATAAAGAGATGCAGACAAATATATCTAACTAAAAAAACCTTTAGGACTTACACACATACACAACATCCCAAAAAACAAAAAAAAAAAATAGCACTACTAGGCACTGCACATACATATTATGTAGATTAATCTTAATAGAGAAGATAAATATATAAAAATGTTACAAAAATATTGTATGTACCCAAGGCACATGAAGTTGCACTTAGTTACACATTGAAAGCATGCAATAACAATGGAGTAGTAGTAGTAGTAGTAGTAGTAGTAGTAGTAGTAGTAGTAGTAGTAGTGATGAGGAGAAGAAGAAAAACAACAACAATTACAACAACAGTAATATTTTTTTTTAATAATAAACTCTAAATAAAATCAAAATGTCAGTATTTTCATTTTAAATTTATAATTTTTCTCCTTTTATTGCTCAAAAATCTTCCTTATATGTTCGTTTGATATTTTAACGAAATTTTGTTTATATTCTTTCCCCAAAAATTTGTTTCCACAAAACGGATAATAGATAAATGTTAGTACTCGAAATACAATGTCATAATAACAATAACAATAATAATAATGATGATGATGATGATGATGATGATGGCGATGGCGATGGTGATGGTAGTGGTGATGACGTTGTTGTTGTTGATGTTCTAACAGTTGACATTTGTAGACCATTAGTTTCACAAACAGTGATGGGATCCATCTGTAACGAGTGTGCCATAAGTTCAGAAGTGAAAGGTAACGGGTGCTCTGTGTATATAGGTACCCTTTAATAAGAATGACAACATAAAGAAAGGCTAGGCTAAATTTCTATTCCTCTCTTTTGCTGACTGACATGTATTATCTCTCTTTGTTCTGTAGTTTTTGATTTTAAGTCACTCTCCTTGTTTATTATTGTTTCTTTCATCTTAGAGTAATCGATGGCATGTTTATTTTACATCACTGCTCAGTATTCAATCAAATCAGTTAAGTAAAGGTATCTCCCTCTATTCACTTTATAGAACCTGCCTTTTAACTTTTGTTTTTGTCTGTATTTCTAATTTCAACTTTATAGATACTGCTACATGTTCTCCTCATCCGTTTCCTGTGTCTTTGGTGTTATTTTAATGAATACTACTATTTTTGAGACATGAGAAAAGTGTAATCTAAAATTATTATGTACTGGCCCCACATTCAAAGATCTTACGAAACGGCTGGCCAATGGCTGACTGCATGCATACTTCACACATACTTTTTCTAATCTCTGATTAAATGTCTTACACTTCGTCAGAAACCAGGTTGCGAAAGTGAGGTCAGTGTTATCACTGACTTAAATGTTTTTACACTACTAAAGACAATCACTGGCAAATATTGGACAAATATTAGAATCTGAAAAGCCAACTTGGCTCTAAATTGTTGAAAAACAACTTAAATGTCTTCAGAGACAATGCTTTGTTGTCTATCATATAGCTTAAGCTATCTCTTTCATTACATAGGCCATACTTTTCTTTTCATCACATAGACAATACTTTATTTCCTATCATGGAGACCAGGCTTTCTTCTGTGTCATATATATACAACATACTTTCATTTTGCTGTCGCCTTCATTTTACTTTCTTTGAAAATAGTTTCGGAGCAGATAACAACCTCAGTTTACTCCTATTTAGAGTAGAGTCTAGTATGCAAGTAATAGTGTCTTTTGGGGAATGTTAATCCCCAGCTAGAATTTGCTATTTCAAAAACGAAAAAGAAGAAAAAAAAGCAAGCAATACTGTATAATGTTTGCTTAGCTTTTGCATCCCCAAGCTTCACTGTGGATGCTAACTTCATGACCAAAGTACCACAGTGAGAACTAACCCCATGAAGTGCTATAATAAATCATCTTCATTGTTTGAATCTATTCTGAACACTGAAATACTTTTATTTACATTCAATAAACTGTGTTTTATTTACCTATAATTCTAAAACAAAAAAATATTATCTAAATGTTGGTTGATTAAACAGTTATGTGTAAGTTATGTAAACATTTCTGGTTTAGTACTCAGTTGAAACTAACAAAACAAATAACAAATATTCCAACCACTCACACAGACACACACACACAGACACACACACACACACACACACACACACACACACACACACACACACACACACACACACACACACACACGGACACATACACATATATAATATGAAGTTGAAGTTCTTCTTCACTGCAGTACTGTTATGCAAATAGCAAATTAGTTAACAACAAACAATATATATATACAAACAACACACACACACACACATATATATATACAAATATATACACACACACACACACATATATATGTATATATATATAAATATATATATATATATATATATATATTATATATATATATATATGTATATGTAAATATATATGTATATGTGTGTGTATATATATATATATATATATATATATATATACTTAACTGGAATTGAATTACCAAGTTTAATGTAATAACAAGTGAAGAAATGCTTCAAAAGCATGACACTGTTTAATGTAAATATATAACTTGTTTGTTTGCACATTTATAGTTAATTTCTATTGTTTGTGTTTCCAAAAGAAACCGAAAATGAAACAAAAAGCAGAAAAAGGCAAATAAAATCTAAAAGAAGACAATATTTTCATTTACATTATTAAATCTGGCCTTCTGCACACAGATTCTGGTATTGCAGGTTTCCAAAAAAGACCAATTAAACATACACACACACACACAAATACACACATGCCTCACCTGGTGGGGTTGGTTGTTAAACAGGCAATTAGGGAAGCATTATTCCTATGTTTGAAAGAAAATATATGAAGCTGGTCATCAAAAGGCATTATCTGCTTTCTGGAAAAGAAAATAGACAATTGTTTGTTACTTTCATTGTGTGGTTGGTCAAATATTTGAAACAGGCCTCTGGGTAAATATTTGTGTGTTCCATGTGTGTTGGTCAACTAATTAGCATTGCCTCTTGTCATAAGTATAAGATAGCATTAATACATCAATGCCATGTTAACTGCTACTTTGTACATATATATATATGTGTGTGTATGCATATGTATGTACATATGTATGCATGCATGTAATGTATCTAGGTATATATGTCTGTATGTATGCATATATTCATACATATGTACATATGTACTACATTCTTCTGCTTGATGAACTTCAGAGCAAATAGTTTGAAAAGTGTGCAAGTGTAACTTTAGCTTCTACATTTACACATGCACACACACACACACACACACACACACACACACACACAAGCACACATACATACACATGTGTATGCTGTTTGTAATATTGGAGTATAGAGTATAAATACTAGGAAGAGAATACCACATGCATGTAATAACATTAATGAAGCAACTTTAATATTATTCATTAGTCTAAGACAGTTGGTGGCATTGTTGTTTGGCCCAAGGTCAGCCTTATTGGACATGCCTACAATCGCAGGCATTCCATCAAGGACCACCCCCATCATTTATTTAGATATATCACATAAACCAATGTGTTCTTTCCTTAAATTGTCTATATGTGTGATTTTAGGAAAATTTGGTCACTATTTCCAGCTGGTCTTTCAACTGCATAAAGAGTGACTTGGCTCAAAATATACTTAAAGAAACTATTAAGAAATTCTGTTTTGTCTCCCTGTTATATCCTGAGTTCAAATTCATCTCAGTTGTATTTTGCTATACCTCACCTAGGTTGTTGATAAATGTACACTAGTTATATACTATGATTGACTCAATCAACCATACCACTATTACTACTACACTGCTGTTGTTACTACTATTATTGTTGTATAATTGGTTTTCTACCTTTATAAGGAATCAATATTTATTGTTCTATGTAAAGTTAAAGATTTTGTTGGTCATTAGCAAGGTGATCAGTTACAGAGAATAGAAGCTTAACAGGTTGTGTTTACTTGTGCATATATTTTTTAATGTCTTTAGACTGTAGCTTTGCTAGGGTACTGTAGTCAAAAGTCTTAGTCAATTATATCAACGTAGTAGTCTTTCTGATAATTATTTTCTCAAATGATTATGTCTGTCTTTATTGAAGGCACCTGGCCCTATGGCCAAGTTGTTCAGCTCATCATCATAATATTCAGGGTTCAATTCCTGAACTGGTAGTACACTGCCTCCTTGAGCAAGACACTTCATTTCAAGTTGCTCCAATCTGCCTGGTTGTAAATGAGTACTTGCTAAGTATTGGTGCAGTTCTCCCATCCTCTCCTAGCTATCATATCCTTCATGTGCAGCTTAGTTGAAGGGTGGGAGAGCTGAGAGGTTGACAATGTCTGTTTGCCACCACAGAAGCACCTAAAACAATTAGCAGAAGCATGGTACATATTGCCAACCCATACTCATTTGTCTGTGACAGCTGGCTCTTCAGGTCAATCTTTAGTATATTTGGACAGTCTAGTAAGATACTTGTGTTCCTGTCACAGGATACAACTTTCAAGGTACACCTGGCTGACCCATAGAAAATATATATACATATATCATCATCATCATCATCATTTTTACATACATTTTCCATGTTGCCATGGGTTGAATGCAATATATTGAAGCTATCCTTCCTGCACAAAACTGTGTTTGCTTTTCATCTTTATATTTCAATGGTCTTCACACTTCACTGGCACCTGTGCCGGTGGCACGTGTAAAAAGATTCGAGCAAGGTTATTGCCAGTACTGCCTGCTTGGCCCCCGTGCCGGTGGCACGTAAAAAGCACCCACTACACTCTCGGAGTGGTTGGCGTTAGGAAGGACATCCAACTGTAGAAACTCTGCCAGATCAAGACTGGAGCCTGGTGCAGCCATCTGGTTTGCCAGCCTTCAGTCAAAATCGTCCAACCCATGCTAGCACGGAAAGCGGACATAAAACGATGATGATGATGATCACACATTGAAACCACTGAGCTCCAAGATGTATTGTTTACAGGAAATATAAGCACTGCCACTATTTTTGCCCACATAGAAACAGGTACACACACACAGACACATATGTGCACATACACTGTAGATTTTCCCATATTTTTTTTTTCTTTTTGTTTTATATTTTTACCACAAATTTCCATCATAAGGCATTGGTGAACTTGAGATTATGATAGAAGATTCTCTCAAAAGGTTTTGTGCTGCAAAATGGATTCTAAATCCACATGTTTGTCCCTTCACCATTTAACAGGTTTTGTCTTTCATTTTGCAGAGCATCCAAAAACCACTATCCTCTCCAAGTGAGCCAGTCAGTTAAGTTGTTCATGGTCCAATCATGTACAGGTTGCACCAACTTACATGGTTAGCTTATGCATACGTATACATGCATGTATCCATGTATGTGGTAAAACATCC